>NC_063063.1:26000837-26300837 GCF_018812025.1 Megalobrama amblycephala
GCACAGCTGAATCATCAGACTAGGTAAGCAAGCAAGAACAATAGCAAAAAATGGCAGATGGAGCGATAATAACTGACATGATCCATGATAGCATGATATTTTTACTGATATTTGTAAATTGTCTTTCTAAAAGTTTCGTTAGCATGTTGCTAATGTACTGTTAAATGAGGTTAAAGTTACCATCGTTTCTTACTGTATTCACGGAGACAAGAGCCGTCGCTATTTTCATTTTTTAAACACTTGCAGTCTGTATAATTCATAAACACAACTTCATTCTTTATAAATCTCTCCAACAGCGTAGCATTAGCCGTTAGCCTCAAATTCACTCAGAATAAAACTTTAACATCCAAATAAATACTTTACTCACATAATTCGAAGCATGCATACAGCATGCATGACGAACATCTTGTAAAGATCCATTTGAGGGTTATATTAGCTGTGTGAACTTTGTAAATGCACTGTATTATAGTCGACAGCTGGTGTGGCAGGGAGCACGCGATTTAAGGGGGCGGCGCCGAGTGTAAATCAGTGCATTGTTAATGATGCCCCAAAATAGGCAGTTAAAAAAATTAATTTAAACAAATCTATTTGAGCTGAAACTTCACAGACACATTCAGGAGACACCTTAGACTTATATTACATCTTGTGAAAGAACGTTCTTGGGCACCTTTAAAAATATCCAGGCTTTTCCAAGCTATATAATGGCAGTGAATGGGAGGCCCGATTTTGAAGCCAAAAAAAGTGCATCCACCCATCGTAAAAGTACTCCACACATCTCCGAGGGTTCATAAAGGCCTTCTGAAGTGAAGCGATGGGTTTTTGAAAGAGAAATATCCATATTTAAAACCTTAAAGCTTAAAAGAGCCCGCATATGTTTAAATATATCTCCGATTGTGTTCATCTGAAAGAAGATGGCTTGAGGGTGAGTAAATAACGGAATAATTTTCATTTTTGGGTGAACTAACCATTTGATATGTAATTATAACATTTTGCTGTGTTCGTAACTTCTGTTCGAAACTCGTTTTGAAGGATTCTATATATTTCTGTAATATTTTTACCATTATTTATTATGTTATTTATTGTGTTTACCGTGTATACCTGTAAATGTTACATATTAAAGCCTATGTATTAATACTTTTTATTGCTATTCTTACAATATCTCAATATACAGTACAGCCTATCTATAAATATCCAAATAACTATATTTTATTCATTAAAAAATATGTATAATTAATAAATAATACAATTAGAAGAAAATAAATGTCTTCTAGGAATGCTGAATGTTATATATAATTATTACTATTATCATAATTATACATTTACATTATATATTTGTTAGTGTGAATTCAAGCAAATTTGGCCATTGAGAAGACCTGTGAAAACCATTGCGTTTGAACATTTTACATTTTCAAAAAACATCATTTGATATGATTTATAAGCTGTTTTCCTCATGGGGACCAAAAATGTCCCCACAAGGACAAGGATTTCGGATATTGCCATCCTTGCAGGGACATTTTGTCCCCATAAGGTAGTAGCATATACCAAGATGGCAAATGGAAAATAGATAAATCACTATTTTACTTGATGCTTGTTTGCATTTTATTTGTGTATGTATTAGAATAATATATTAGAGTATTACATAATTGGCTTGCTAACATCGCAAACTCAAATCAATTGTAAGTCAAGTATCTTCACAATTTGTGTTGCACATGCAGTTGCTGCCTATGTAGAACATTCTAATGCAGTCATTTATGAGGTTTCATTTAATTAAGGGTGCTGCCTTAGAAGGTTGTTTTGGATTGAAAGATGTAGTACCTTTGGTGCAGTTACATTACGCAATACACTAATATACATGTATTAAACAGGCGGTGACATGTTCAAGCTGTGGGCAGTTAGTATGTTCAGGGGTATTTAGGGCTTTACTATTGCCTGCAGCTATATTTTCTGCTGCTGCTGCAAATGTTAATTACACTGTACACTAACAAGTCCCTTGTGCAACTCCTCTGAACACAATTACATTTTTCTTGTTTATTTTCCTCTATGCAGTTTCAAGTAAGCTTGTTTTGACCTCAGAGTAAAACAGATAAATGTGAGATGAAGTCTATAATCTGAAGCGAAGCCATACTGTGAGACATAAAGTCACGCGGTAAGATATAAAATCACAATTATGAAAAGAAAAAAAAATAATAATAATAATTGTGAGACCTGAATTCATAATCATAAGACACAAAGCTGACCTCTATTTTTTGTCCATAAATTCTTTAGAGACCTGTGAAAGCAAAAGTTTACCTGAGAGAGGTGACCTGTTACATTAGTTATTAATATCAGAGAATGACCCACAAAGCACAAGCCTCATGTCTTACATATTTAGCAGTTATTTAACACTCTATGTGAATGCAGTCTATATGCATTTTTATGACAGAAATTAAAAAGAGAGAGAGAGAGAGTATCTTTTTCCACAAATCCTAACGGTGAGGCCACGGAAGCCTTTGAATAAACACCCTAAAACTCCCCCATATGATCACAGACTGAATGTGTGCAACCACATAAAAAGCACAAAAACAAAGATTTCCTAAAGGACGGATGCTGGGAGTGCTCGGAAAAGGGGTGTATTCCAAGTTTTAAGATAAATACACAAAAACAGAAATAATGAATCGTTTGGGTGTGTTGTGCAATGTGTATTGTGGGAAGGATTTGTGGTGTGATTTTGAATACACTTCAGTTTTACTGTGTCCTTTCACAAAACAGATGGAGTTGCTGTTTGTCCCACAGTGGTTTGGCATGGTAGCACATACTGCCACCGATATTCCTCCTGACTAGACAAATTCCAGCTTAAAAACAGATAGAGAAAACCTCTAAGACTTCCCACTGTTGAAACCAGACACACTGAGTTTTGAAGTGACCCAGAATGTAGAGCTCGGGCCTATTCACAGCAGAACTGAAAGAGCTCGGTGACCCGCTCATGATGGGGAACTTTTTCCAAAATTCCTCTGTTGAATTATAAACCAGTAGAGCAGAGAGAACTAGAGCAACAGGCATTCTCTGTGATGACCTGAGGACAACTATCATGTAAATTTTCAAAAGCAAATAATATATTTTACTGTACATGTATATACATGTTTGTGTGTTTGTTTATTAGTAGGGGCATTGCAAGATCAATGACGGCAACTGTTTGGAATCAGTCCCCACAGAACTCTGAAAATTTCAATTGGCAAAGAATTCTAACATCCATCAGTCACAACATTCTACATCCTCCGGCTCTGGTGTGCTCTGTTATTTGTTGTGCATTTTGAACTGAAGCTATGGTCTTGGGATTATTGCAAATGTCTTTAAACATTGATGCAAGTTTGAATCTGCTTGTGAAATATACAGATCCTATTCGCTATCATTTCTTGCACTAATAAAAAAAGCAAATAAATAAATGAAATTATGTAAATCTATCTATCTATCTATCTATCTATCTATCTATCTATCTATCTATCTATCTATCTATCTATCTATCTATCTATCTATCTATCTATCTATCATCTATCTATCTATCTATCTATCTATCTATCTATCTATCTATCTATCTTCCATGTTTTTAGGAACACACACATACACACACACACACATAAATTGCATCTTTAACGTTAAAAAGGATGGATGTGAATCGCAATAAATGTAAAGATTGCAGTAATGTACAGAAGTCGTACAGTAAACACGTTAGTTATACTGATGCACAAACAAACTGTTGCACTGTACACATACTATACACTGAATTTTGAAAAGGTTGTTCTGTAAGGTTTTTTTTTTTTTTTCTTCTGTGTGCTTTGGTGTGCATACATTTTATGAATTGTATGGACTCCTTATATCATTTGGTTATTTAATGTCCTTTTGGAGTCCTTTTTTGGGAAGACACCTAAATTTACCTTGAAAAAAGCGAGCAGAAAATACAGTTTTGTGAGAATCATCCTTCAATCTGATTAACTTTGCTTGATATAGAAGATATAAATAAGTATGAGATTAATCGCACAAAAGGGTGTGATTAAACATTTTAATAATTTTAATCTACCCCTAATAATATATATATATATATATATATATATATATATATATATATATATATATATACATATATACACACTGCCCTCCAAAACTTTGGAAACACCCATGGCAAAGTGTGGTTTGGACGATATCTGCATAAATCCTTATCATTTTTTGGTGCAAATACATTACAGTAACTTGACATTATCATTGAAGACCAGCAGTAATAATTTTCATTTTGATTACATAATAATGGCAATATATACATGTCAAAGTCAGACATGCCCCTTTGCCAGCTGTGATGCCTGGTTTACTGGTTTAAACTTGGCCCAGGTTTGTAAAAGATTTTTGGGTCAGCACACCTTAATAGCTTCAACAATTGATTGCCAATTAAGTTTAGAATACAATGAACCAATTAGAACCCAGTTTAGGTCAGATAGCTGCTAATGGTGATATTTTGATGAATCAAATTTATTTATTTATTTATTTATTTTTTATGTATAAACTGTTATATGGGATTTATATATATATATATATATATATATATATATATATATATATATAAATAATGTATTATATAATGTTTTTGTAGTTTGTGTTGTCCCTTATCAGTGCAAAATTATCACAAATTAAAAAGGATTCATGCCAATATTGTCCGAAACCCCACTTTTCTAGGGCGTTATATATATACACACACACACACAGCATATATATATACACACACACAGCATATATATATATATATATATATATATATATATATATATACACACACACACACACACACAAAAGCAACTGCACACTGTTATTTTAAAGTGGTTTCAATATTCAAATACAGAATGTTTCAATAACTCTGTGAGGGTATAACTACGGCTTGAAACCACTTTAAAAATAACAGCGTGTAGTTGCTTTTCTTCTGCTTTTGTGTTCAGACCCTCACATCATGTCAGCTTAATTACTCACCTCCAGCACAGACACTACTCTGCTCTGTCCTTTAAGGGATCCTTAATTAGAAATGGCAGAGAAGGAACCCATGTCTCTGGCCTTTGTCTTTCTTTTCTGCTTAGTCTCTCCACCATGCAGTGGCAATCACAGCATTTTCTATTGCACCCCCTCCAAGCCATTCATTAAAAACCATCTACATCTCTCTCCATCTCTCTTTTCCCTGCAAGACCTTCCATCTCTCTTCATTTCTCTCTCTCACCCCGTTCACTGCACTGCACTTTCAGGAATAAGCTTTCACTGCCTCTACCGAGTCAATGCATTTCATTTCTATTGATCTGTTGCGAACCAGCCGGTGCAGTCCGGTACACATTTTGGAGAGTTCAATTCCACCTCCATCCCCTGCAACCACTGGTCTCTTTTTCACATTGCACTTTTGAGCCAGAACTGCAGTTTGCATCATCAAAGTGAGTGCCACTAAACACCCTACCAGTGCTGCTGTTCACCGCTGTAGCCAGGTAATGACTAAGATGGAGAAGATGCTAGTTATTTCACACACAGAATGTCACTTGCAAGAGATTGGTCATTCTCAATTGGTCAATAAATAAATGTCTAAGAATATCATAATATCCAAAAACTCACCCTCATCCAAAAATAAATTGTAACAAAATACTATTTTAATGACTTGATGTTGCCAAAGATTTGCACAGTTTTCTGTGATGGGTAGGTTTAGGGGTAGGGGTAGTGTATAGGGTGATAGAAATTACGGTTTGTACAGTATAAAAACCATTATGCCTATGGAATGTCCCCACAATTCACAAAAACAACCAGAAAACATTTCCATGGTTTAACTTTCCAATCCTATACTAGCAGCAAACCAAACCAGTGGGCCTCATGTCAAAACGATCTCTTCCTTAATCCCTGGAAGATCTAGAAAAAATGGGACAGTGGAGGTCTCTTTAGATGAAGGCAGGGAAATGTTGGTATGTTGTGCAGTTCTGTGCACTCTCTGTCCCTGAGCTGAGTCCGCTCTGTCGCTCATGTACAGTGGCCGGCCTACTTACTGCGACAGCCACGCGGCTTCACAAACAGGCCAGGAATAGCGTGGCGGTATCAATATGCTATTTATAATAACTGGATGCATAAATTACATTTGTCAAAAAGAGGGTGAGGGGGAGAAGGATGCAACCTAGTTTGCGCCCTGCCTTCGTTTGTTGTCATGCTGAATGTCTTATGTGCGCTCTCTCTCTTTGTCTCTCCCCCTCTCTCATTAAAAGCTAGCACTTGAGCCATCGGGTAATGAAGGTGAGGAGGCTTCAAAGTGCAATCTCAGGGGGACGGGGGCCAGACATACTTGTGCAGGAGAGTGAGACATTTGAGATTTCAGACCTCTAATAAACTCCTTGTCAGAGAGGGGAAGCTTATGGGCTTGTTTATGCAGATGAAGGCGGGTATGAAGAGTGTATGGCGGCTCGAGGATCGGATGACTCCATCTCTCCGGACTGGAGTCGGGCCAGCAGCTCGGTTGGGCCTCACAAGACTCATTGTTCATATATTGGAAGGTTAATGCACCCAGCGGTACTGCACTGCAGTGGACGAATTATTACATATTTCTCTGGTGTCTGCAGAGAACGGTTTTAGATATACCAGTTACGACCCAGACTTCATTTAGCGCTGACCTGAGCTGACAGGATGCTGGCATGAGAAATGTTTTTGAAAAGGTACAATAAAAAGAAACAGACAATGCGGATTTGATTAAAAAACGTTATCACTTTTGCAACAAAACACAGTAGAAACTGCTTGATTTTAATGGAGCTTCTGTTTTATCTTGTTCTTGTTCCAGAAAAGAGTTTAAAACCTTTACAACTACACTACCTCACAATACATTACAGTTCAACACACTTAAATGTGCACCGTGTTCAGGAGTGAAACAAAGGCCCTGTTTATACCTGGTATTAAGATAAATACTGGTGTAAACGGGGTGTAAAATGCTTTGAGCTTGTCCACTTTCGACCACTTCCAGAGGTAGTCGAACCGTATCGCTTTCGCAGCGTAAACGCTCAAGTGGCCGAATGTGTTCAAGCAGCCACAAAAGACCACCTACTCTTCGCCTACTGAACTAATGCATAAACATTATGAGAAGCGAGCAAGCCAGATGGGATTTAAACTTTGTTGCCTGAAGACCTAGGGCACGGGGCACGTTCATATGTAAATTGTGCATACTTATTTTGTCCAATAGATTGTAAGATCTGAAAAAGCCTAAATATTTACCCGCCCATAGACAAAAGAAATCAGGACAGAAGTGGTTGAAAGTAGACAAAAGAGATGGATTAAAACACCAGGTGTAAACAGGTATGTGTCTGCCTTGCGATCCGATCGATCAAAACGCATCTTAATACCAGGTGTAAACAGGGCCTCAGAATTGGACAATCATGTTTTACCATTTCTCTCCAACACCTGACTCTTTGTAACACACACTGCCACAGGCGGGTAATACCTGCTTGTTTTACAGGTGTGTGAAACTGCATGAAATCAATTTTGCAGCAAAGTCTGAGCGAAACCTGAGTGCTACATGAGAAAATAAAAAACCCTCAGACCTTATTTAAGCTACTTACATTCCCAGACCTGAAGTCATAACGGCAGAACGCACTCAAGGGCCTCCCATCCATCCACGTTTTACTGTAAAGTTCTATTGACACACAGAGTCTCAGGTCTGGAAAACTAATCCACTTATCAGTCTTTTGTATCGCCGAGTACACCGCCGGCAGTCGAGTGCCAAATGCATCTCGGTCTCATCAGCGCTGCCTCTCCCTTCCGGCAGTGAATGTACCGCTCAGGTCCACAGAGGAATAAAAATGAGCCGGCATCAATTTGCGATGTTTACCGGAAAGGCCGCTGATTACCCCAAACATTTATTGGTTTTCATTGTGCTGATTTATTTATGTGTGTTAAGCGATGAATGGCAAGCGAGACGGGTTTTATTACTCATCTTTTATGAGAGGAAGAGAGAGAGAGTGAGACCGACAGAGATAAGAGTTCGAGAAGGCAAGGCTGACGATGGTCAAGCCTTGCCAGGTTCAATAATGTAATCATCGGTGAGAAATGGGAACCTTTCATTTTGTTCTCTGCTTCCATATCGCAATGCCACCGAGAGCCTTTTTTCAAATGGGAGATTTAATCAAGGCAATGGCAACACAGTGAAAAACTTTTCCCTTGATCAGAGTTGAGAGAACCTATTAGTCTCTGGCGCCAAACTTGCAGATGGACGCCTGGCACTGTACTGCTGGAAAGTATGCAATCAATTAGTCATAAATCAATGTGAACTTAGTTGTCGGCTGTATAGAGTTCCGTTACACTTCATGAATTCCATGAAACGTCTCTCGAAACTTTATTGATCATGTAACTAGGCTGTAGTTTTTGACATCTCTACCTCTATCCTCAAATCTACCTATTGGCCACCATTTTTTGATAATAGTAGGAATAGTTCACCCCCAAAATGAGAATCATTTGCTTAACCTCATGTCATTCCAAATCTATACGGCACAAAATAAGATGTTTAGTAGAAGGTTTTTCATACAGTTTAAGTGAATGAAGACCAGAAGCTATCATAAAGATAGGTAATACAACTCTTTCTGCAGGTTATATTGTTACGTCAATTGGTGGCAAGTGTCTTTATGAGTGAATCAATGAATTGTTCACTTAGCTGAATTGATTAGTTTAAAAAAAATGCTGATTCATTCAGGAACAAATCAAGTCTTAATGAGTGCATTATTTAAACATTGGAATGACACTGGATGTTTGAGTGAGTCATTTAATCATTCACTCAACCATACTGATTTATTAAAAAATGCAGATTCATTTATATTGATCATAACATACTGAGTCAATATTAAGTGAAGGTTATATAGGATATGTATATAAGATAAATACAGGATCATGTGACACTGAAGACTGGAGTAATTTCAGCCTTACCTAGTTTAAATAATTATGATTTCTTAATCTTAACTTTGAACAAAGTATGTGTATATACTTTTCTTATACATAACTCATTTTTGGTTCTACAGAAAAAGGAAAGTAATGTCCTTGCAGATTTTAGAAATTTAAAGGGATAGTTCACCCAAAAATGAAAATTTGATGTTTATCTGCTTATCCCCAGAGCATCCAAGATGTAGGTGTCTTTGTTTCTTCAGTAGAACACAAATGATGATTTTTAACTGCTACCGCTGCTGTCTGTCAGTGGTATAATGCAAGTCAGCGGGAACTTGGACTATAAGAGTAAATAAAACACGACAGACAAATCCAAATTAAACCCTGCGGCATTCATCACTCGATTCGTTTGGTCTGATCACGCTCTGACAATGGCAGTGATGTCTCGCTCTCATTGAAGTATATGCGCGAGACATCAATGCCACTGTCAGAGCGCAATCAGACCAAACGAATCGAGTGATGAATGCAGTTGGACATAGTGGTGTATTAGAGGTAAAAAATGATATAAATACTGTTCGGTTTCTCGCACAAACGGATCGTTTCGTGTCTTAGGACATCAATGTGTCGTCACGAGCCGCAGGGTTTAATTTGGACTTGTCTGTCGTGTTTTATTTACTCTTATAGTCCAAGTTCCCGCTGACTTGCATTATACCACTGACAGACGGCAGCGGTTGGAGTTAAAAATCATCATTTGTGTTCTACTGAAGAAACAAAGTCACCTACATCTTGGATGCGCTGGGGGTAAGCAGATAAACATCAAATTTTCATTTTTGGGTGAACTATCCCTTTAAGAGTCACTTAATAGGCAACAACCAAGTCAAAAAACTAAAATGTCTCAGGTTGGCTCCTCTGATCTCTACACTTTAACCATGACAGCAGTATTATCTGCAAGCAGTCAAATATGCTTGATTTCACTGCTCTGCCTCCAAGTTGATGACGCGACAACTCAGGGGTCGCAAATCACAGCAATGGAGTGGGTGGAACTTTGACCAAGTGATGACAACTTCCACATCAAGCGGGAGATGGATAGATCTCATAAATCTTGATCCGAGGGCCTCCAATCAATACACTGAGCATGAATGGCAGCTCATTCTTCATATACGGGAGCGGCCCACTCTACAGCCACCCGCAAACTCTCAGGACCTTACTGTCATAAACTGTCACCTACATCCTTTATGTGACACCTGGGTCATGTAATCATGGTCGATATCGACTAATCACCTGGAGCAAAAAAAGGAGCAAAAACTGCTAGCTAAACACAGTACTTTGTTGCTATATTTTATTTAGGGTGATATAACACCGAATGATACAATGTAAACAGCCTCCAAAACCAATGAATGTATTATGTATAACACAGTGAGGGCTTGTCAAATTCACAATGTCAGTTCAGATGTTGTGAGCTGAAGCATATGCCCATGTTGTGCAGCCTCAGCAAAACGTGTTTATTTCTGACAGCATTTTTCACCGCGGTAGTCTATGTTGTTCAACATTACCTCATGTTTTTAATATCATACATCATCTTACATAAACCTCCAGCATCCTCTCCCTGCCATATACCTGACAACATAAAGGTCATGTTTGACAATATGAATTCATGCCATCAGAAAGATCGTACAGGTACTATTCTGTGTAAGAAGTGCCACTGGGCAGCATTAACGTCAAGAGTATTGCAGGATTAAATTCTTAAACGTCCAATCTGTGACCTCCATAAATCCGGCATTGATTTGTCAAATCCGTTTTTCTATTCATTTAATCAGGCATGAAATGTTCATAAGAGTAGATGTTCTGCATGCATAGGTGTCTCTTCTTGATAATTTTCCTCAATGGCAAATCAATAATTTTGAGGCTGTATCGACTTGAAGTAAATTATATACAAGAGGTTTTGCTGCTTTGTGCTGGTACTGCAAATCACATTTTATATTTCAATGTGAAGCTACACCTAGCCAAAGTAGCATGACAGGAGAGAAGAGCATCCTGTAGTGTTTTAAACAGTCGGACGCATTTTGAATGTCAGTGGAACTGTGGGGTCTCCAGGTGGCAGCGAGAATCTGAGGATTATCTGAGAACATTGAGTTTAAAAGTAACAAAGCAAACAATAATTAGCCTTCCCATGATCCTTTACCAGCCTCCCATCTATTACGTACCGCATATCAACAGATGTCTTACGAATGCGGGGGTGAAAGAAAACAGAGAAAACAGAAAATGTGGGCAGCCAGTCACCCCCCCTCGTGTTTGTTTATCTGCACAGGAAGCATCAGGTGCCAACCAGTCTTCCATTTTTTAATGATTGATAATGGCGTCTCTTGAGAGTTGAGCTCAGCACAGGAAATGCTGAAAGGATATTAGCCGGGGCATCTCTTCTGTGCATTCATATTTTTATTTATGTGACCGCCACTCCAATAATCTGGACATGATTTTGTAATTGACACAATGACACTGCTTTACTGTTTATAATTATTATAATCATCATCATTCATGCCATCATTACCATTGTTTTCATTAGCATGCTTATTATTGTCCTCAAACATTCAAAAATAATAATAAAAAAAAATAACCATGTGATATTTACTAGTTGCCAACATCACAGGTCTCAACAGTGAGAGCGTTAATTCCCAGGTTCAGACTACACAATATTTTTTGTCGGTTACAATAGTCACTGTGTCAGATTATACGATTTTGACACCTAAAATCTTGTCGTGTCATGGACAAGAAACATGTCGCTTGCCGTCTTTAACCATGTGCGTGCTGTCATCGAGAAGGTGGGACTATCGACTGACAGAAGGTGCCGTGAGCATAAACCAGTATGTCTTGTTGTCAGAAAAGCCCAAAAGTGGACACATATCTGGATTGCATGGATATTTGGATTTCCTCCAAAGAGAACTGAGGTAGCATATGCTTATTTGTTATTTATCTTTGTTCACTCTGTTGCAATAGTCCCTCGAAGAAACATCATAAACACATAAGTATTGTTGCCAAAGTTACACAAACATTTCCTGCATTTTAAAATCCCACCTAATAGGAACAATACCATTGTCTCTCTTTCGTTTCGGCATGTTTGAAAGCATGTAAGAACTAAGAAGGTGCTTCTGTGCTTTTCTTGGCCAGTGTCACACATGTGACAGAACTCGTCGTGGACAACCTAAAAATAATGAAACATGGTAGACTTTCTGTCCTGACGTTGTGAAACTTTGCAGACGTGGCATCGGTTGTCGTCCACTACATGAGCTGAAATGATCGAATCTTGCATCCTGATGCCCATTGTTGTTTATGAATCCCCACAACACTCTACGTCAAGCAGATTGTGACAAAATTGGCTTAAAATTTGTGTAGTCTGAACTGGGCATTACTCGGATTTACGATTAATCATAGATGCGTGAGAATGTAAAATGTATTTAGGAGCACATGTAAATAAAAAAAGTCCTCGTGGATCCTTTAAAAATCTAACAAATTCAGAAATTTAAGGTCATAAAAAGTCCTAAATATCTTAAATGTTATAACAAACATCCTTATTATCATTTTAAGAGGTTTTAAATTTTGGGGGACAGAAAAACAGAAACCGCAATACAGCCTAATGTGATTATAGAGTGGTGCAGGTATGACATCAGACTAATTCGCCCCTGAATTCTTCGAGATTTTCCTATGGGGTTTAATAATGGGTTTTTTCAATTTATGAGTAAAATAAGGTCTGTGGTAAACATAACTTTACGATACTTTCACATTTTGTTCAAACCCGTTGTTCAAAGTACAAACCCGATTCCAAAAAAGTTGGGACACTGTACAAATTGTGAATAAAAACAGAATGCAATGATGTGGAAGTTTCAGATTTCAATATTTTATTCAGAATACAACTTAGATGACATATCACATATTTAAACTGAGAAAATGTATAATTTTAAGGGAAAAATAAGTTGATTTTAAATTTCATGGCATCAACACATCTCAAAAAAGTTGGGACAAGGCCATGTTTACCACTGTGTGGCATCCCCTCTTCTTTTTATAACAGTCTGCAAACGTCTGGGGACTGAGGAGACAAGTTGCTCAAGTTTAGGAATAGGAATGTTGTCCCATTCTTGTCTAATACAGGCTTCTAGTTGCTCAACTGTCTTAGGTCTTCTTTGTCGCATCTTCCTTTTCATGATGCAGCAAATGTTTACTATGGGTGAAAGATCTGGACTGCAGGCTGGCCATTTCAGTACCCGAATCCTTCTTCTACGCAGCCATGGTGTTGTAATTGATGCAGTATGTGGTCTGGCATTGTCATGTTGGAAAATGCAAGGTCTTCCCTGAAAGAGACGACGTCTTGATGGGAGCATATGTTGTTCTAGAACTTGGATATACCTTTCAGCATTGATGGTGCCTTTCCAGATGTGTAAGCTGCCCGTGCCACACGCACTCATGCAACCCCATACCATCAGAGATGCAGGCTTCTGAACTGAGCGCTGATAACAACTTGGGTTGTCCTTGTCCTCTTTAGTCTGGATGACATGGCGTCCCAGTTTTCCAAAAAGAACTTCAAATTTTGATTTGTCTGACCACAGAACAGTTTTCCACTTTGCCACAGTCAATTTTAAATGAGCCTTGGCCCAGAGAAAACGCCTGCTCTTCTGGATCATGTTTAGATATGGCTTTTTTTTTTACCTATAGAGTTTTAGCCGGCAACGGCGAATGGCACAGTGGATTGTGTTCACCGACAATGTTTTCTGGAAGTATTCCTGAGCCCATGTTGTGATTTCCATTACAGTAGCATTCATGTGATGCAGTGCCGTCTAAGGGCCTCAAGATCACAGGCATCCAGTATGGTTTTCCGGCCTTGACCCTTACGCACAGAGATTGTTCCAGATTCTCTGAATCTTTGGATGATATTATGCACTGTAGATGATGATAACTTCAAACTCTTTGCAATTTTTCTCTGAGAAACTCCTTTCTGATATTGCTCCTCTATTTTTGCCGCAGCATTGGGGGAATTGGTGATCCTCTGCCCATCTTGACTTCTGAGAGACACTGCCACTCTGAGAGGCTCTTTTTATACCCAATCATGTTGCCAATTGACCTAATAAGTTGCAAATTGGTCCTCCAGCTGTTCCTTATATGTACATTTAACTTTTCCAGCCTCTTATTGCTACCTGTCCCAACTTTTTTGGAATGTGTAGCTCTCATGAAATCCAAAATGAGCCAATATTTGGCATGACATTTCAAAATGTCTCACTTTCAACATTTGATATGTTATCTATACTCTATTGTGAATAATCTCAAAGTTTATGAGATTTGTAAATTATTGCATTCCTTTTTTATTCACAATTTGTACAGTGTCCCAACTTTTTTGGAATCGGGTTTGTAAATTACACACACCCATGATGAAAACGCAAATTTTGAAGCAGTTACGTTCATTTTTGAAAACATATGTTTCTAATAAGCAACTGGATAAGAATGTTTGGGGTGTGAGTGTGTGCAGTTTACGATGGATAACAAAACGTCAAAGAATGTGCTCTCTGAAAACAAAAATCCCTGCATCTTTATCGTAATATAAGCCCACCATCATTCGCAGGTGTGTTTTTTTAATCTTTGCATGATGTACATGGTTTCTCCAGGATATAATCATACACCCCTGCAGTCCAAAAGGCTGCTGTCCTCCACCAATCAGCTTGTAGCATTTCCCTCACCTGTTTTATAGACTGTAATTTCGGTCCTCTCGCCCGCTACTGCACAGCTCTGAGAAAAGAAGGTCTTCTTATTCTGCTCTAGCATTTCTGAGTCATTACAGCCTGAGGGACTTTAGGACTTCATGATAAAGCAAACAAATGGCTCATAATCACAGTCATAATGTGGATATGGGTGTCATTAGCAATGCTATTTATTTCCCCAGCGCAAGTCGAGCGAGCACAGCTCTCGTTTTCCCTCCATTTCCCTTTCTCACTCTTTCCTCTTGGCAGAGTGACTTATTGTCTTTGACAAGAACGACAGCTCCTCCGTCCCATTTCGCGCTGATCCTCCGAACCCTACAGCATGGCGCTGCTCATTTGTGCAGCTTTCCGAAAGCCTTAGCTGATCCTGAGTCAGTGCTAGCGATCTGGCGGATACATGTGAGCCTGGTGCTCTCGATCCTCCACAAAACACCACGAGACAAGAGAGTAGAGCCTCAGATTAGCCAGACAGATCATCAAGCCAGGCCGAAAAACAGAGATGTCTCATGGAGGCGTTTCAAAGCAGGAAACCATTCCAAATAGGCTCAATGAGAGACTATAAGGAACACTGAAGATATGGGCATACCTTCCAGTATAAAACATGTGGCATCTAAGACTTCAACAGTGGGCCTCAAAAGTGAGACTGCCTTTTCATGTAGGGTCAAGAGAGACATAACTTATTGAGACTGGTTTACTGCACAAAAAGATCAGCACACCTCAAAATATAAAAACAGGGACATGTCATTGTGTTGCATCATTCTCAGAGATATCATCAGCTGACTGTCACCTAGCAATAGTTTTGAGCTCTCCATCACTCTTCAAAGCACCAGCATGAACCCACTCTGGCAAAGAAGCATATTCCTCAATTTGTCCAAACATTAAATGCAACATCTATCCTTTACAATGAGGCCAATCCCTGAATGCACTACACTAAGCTTAGAAAATAAAATAAAAAATATCCAAGATGTGGATGTTATAAGCCTATAATATACATAATATACATGAACAATATAAACAGTTTAACAGGATAAGTAATTACTTTAAGTAATTAAAAAAAAAATGGAATATAAATCTTGAATACTGAATATTGACTGGGAAATTTTCCCCAAGTCAACTCAATGGCAAAAAAAGTGTCCCAATTTACCTGAAATCATGATTCAGTGCTAAAAACATTTACAATAACTGTTGGTCAAACAAAAAGTGTCACACTGTCATCAAACTCTCTGTTGTTGTCAGAGTGGACCGTTTGCATACGTTTACGTGACAGCTATGCATTTTAACATTGGTAGAAAAATTATAAAATGGCTTCATAAAAATCCAACAAATGAAAATCAATTCCTGGGGGAAAATATCAATGTTTAATAAAAAGGTTAATTCCTTGCAGTGGTTCTTACTCTGAGCTGTATTTAGCTGCCAGTCAAAATGAGTTTCATTTGCCAGAGCTGGTGAAACGTCTCCAGAATGAAGAAGAGAAGAAAACATCTTAAAAATAACACAATTGCAGTTCAGCTACTCTGACAGATTACCCTCTCCATTAGAAAACCTTTCGCTTTCTTCAAGTAATCAAAAAACAATTGGCAGAGAGCAAGAATTCGATCACTGAACGAGAGCAACATGAAGGCATTCAAACGTTTAAAACTTTTAAAATATATGCCCTTTTGCTGGGCTCTGGTTTGGGTGATTGTCATTGTTATGAACATTTGAACATCACAATTATATAAATATGCCACACCAGAGAGGAAAACAATTCATCTTTAAAGCATTCTCTCACTTTCTCCTGTTCTTTTCTCAGTCCTACCATCAGCCATCATTGATTTTCATTTTCTGCAAATGACATTTTTACATTTTCTCTAAAATCATTACAGCTTGATTCATTAATGGGGGAAACTGTCAACAAAAAGGCCTACTGAGGGGTCTTCCAGCAGCACGGGATCCAACCAGGCTGCCTTAAATTCAGCCTGGTAGATTACAAAGTCAACCATTGAACACTGTAGCAACTGCATAACTGCCTCTGCAATGGATTTTGGACTTTCTAAAACCACTTTAAAGGGGTCATTGATTATAATTTCACTTTAGTTAGTGTGTAATGTTGCTGTTTTAACATAAACAACATCTGCAAAGTTACGATGCTCAAAGGACTACAAGAAATGGCTATTAGGGACTACAACGAGCTTCTTCCCGGGTTGGTGACATCACAAACCCCAAAATGTACATAAACCCTGCCCCCGAGAACATGCAACAAAAGGGGTGAGGCCATGTTGGGCTGCTTTAGAGAAGAGGAAGAGCCATTGTAGCAGAGTGTTTTTGCCGTAATGTCATTTTACGCCAGACTGCTTCACAAACGAGGGTCAATTCAGGGACAATCGTCATTTTGGCTGTATGAGATTCTCCAGCTTTGTTGTTGTTGAGCAACCGAAGCATGAGCTGTTAAAGCTCCGCCCTCTTCTGGAAAGCGGCCTGGAGCAGAAGCTCATTTGCATTTAAAGGGACACGCACAAAAACTGTGTTTTTGCTCACACCCAAATTCCGGGAATTTTCAAAGCTGGAAACTTTCCATGGGAATTAACGGGAATAAATGGGAATAAACGGGAATATATGGGAATTAACGGGAATTAATGGGAATAAACAGAGAATTTGCAAAATTACAGGTTAGCCTATAACAGGGTACTTAAATGTAGTTGAAAAGAACATCTTGCTGCATAGTTTTGGTTAAACAACCATATTTAATGCAATTTTAGTTCAATTTTTACCCTGCACATTCCTCAATCACAGTCACATGACTTATTGCAGGGCTATTGAGGCCACGCCCCCTGCATGCTCTGTGCATTCCCCCAGTCCATAACATGCACATTTGATCAAAAATACAGAAAAAAACAGTAATATTGTGAAACATCAATACAATTTAAAATAATGGTTTTCTATTTTGATATACATAAAAATATAATTTATTCCTGTGATAAAGCTGATTTCAGCATCATTACTCCAGTCTTCAGTGTCACATGATCCTTCAGTTATCAATGTTTGAAACAGTTGTGCTGCTTAATATTTTTTATAACCTGTGATACTTTTTCAGGATTCTATAAAAATTTAAAGAACAGAATTTTTTAATAGAAATCTTTTGTTACAATATACACTACCATTCAAAATTTTGGGGGTCAGTTGATTACTTTTATTCAAGGATGTGTCAGATTGATAAACAAAAAGTGATATTAAAGTGATATTGTTAGAAAAGATTTTGAATAAATTCTGTCTTCTTAACTTTTTGTTAATCAGTGAATCCTGAAAATAGTATTACAGGTTCCAAAAAATATTCAGCAGCACAACTTGTCACGGGTGCACAAGAACAAGATGTAACAGATCCAAGTGCAGCATAAGTATTTATTGGGGAGTCCAGAACGTAATCCAAGGCAGGCAAGAGGTCAAAATCCAGGTAATCAGTCCACAAAACAACAAGCCAGAGATATAAACAGTGCACGTAACAAATACAACGAACCACAACCAGGGACAGACACAACTGAGATTAAATAGACAAACACTAATTAACAAACACAAAACAGCTGGGTGCAATGATGAATGGTAATTAGTCCAGGGAGTGTATATGGGAAATGTAGTTCATGAAATGAGTGAAACAATGAGTCCGGGAAGGAGTGCCCTCTAGAGGCTGAAGGCACTCTCACAGGTGATCGTGACATTACCCCCCCTCAAAGGAGCGGCTACCAGACGCTCCACCAGACAAAAAACAAAAACACAAAAAAAAAAAACTCAGGAGGGAGGTGGACAGGAGGAGGATGGGGGGGGATGGTGGGCCAGATCCAGGGTCCCCAACTGATAGCCAGGGTGGTGCTGGAGGAACTGACCAGGCTGGTTCCAGCGGTTCTAGAGTCCTGGCTGGGTGCCAGGGTGGTGCTGGAGGAACTGACCAGGCTGGTGCCAGCGCCTCTGGAATCCTGGCTGAGTGCCAGGGCGGTGCTGGCGGAACTGACCAGGCGGGTTCCAACGGTTCCAACGGCCGGGGCAGTGGCAGCAGGGCAGGAAGCCTGGACGACGGTGGCAGGACAGACGGCTTGGTTGACGGCGGCAGGACAGAAGATCTGGGCGGTGGCGGCAGAGCAGAAGGCTTGGACGGCGGCAGGGCAGTAGGCCAAGGGTGCTTCATGGCCATATCAGGGAGAGCGGACAGCTCGGTGACGGCCTCCGTGGCCGTATCAGAGAGAGCGGACAGCTCGGTGACGGCCTCCGTGGCCGTATCAAGGGGAGCGGACAGCTCGGTAACGGTCTCCGTGGCCGTATCAGGGAGAGCGGAGGACTCAGGGACGGCAGCGGGCTCAGACTGGGGCTGCTCTGGGACGGCAGCGTGCCCAGGCTGGGGCTGCTCTGGGACGGCAGCGTGCTCTGTAGTAGACTCACTGGCTGGAGCGGGCTCTGTAGTAGACTCACTGGCTGGAGCGGGCTCTGTAGTAGACTCACTGGCTGGAGCGGGCTCTGTAGTAGACTCACTGGCTGGAGCGGGCTCTGTAGTAGACTCACTGGCTGGAGCGGGCTCTGGAGTGGACTCACTGGCTGGAGCGGGCTCTGTAGTGGACTCACTGGCTGGAGCGGGCTCTGTAGTGGACTCACTGGCTGGAGCGGGCTCAGTAGTAGAGCCACTGGCTGGAGCGGGCTCAGTAGTAGAGCCACTGGCTGGAGCGGGCTCAGTAGTAGAGCCACTGGCTGGAGCGGACTCACTGGCTGGAGCGGACTCACTGGCTGGAGCGGACTCTGGAGTGGACTCACTGACTGGAGCGGGCTCTGGAGTGGACTCACTGACTGGAGCGGGCTCTGGAGTGGACTCACTGACTGGAGCGGACTCACTGGCTGGAGCGGGCTCTGGAGTGGACTCACTGGCTGGAGCGGACTCACTGACTGAAGCGGGCTCTGGAATGGACTCACTGACTGAAGCGGGCTCTGGAATGGACTCACTGGCTGGAGTGGACTCACTGGCTGGAGTGGACTCACTGGCTGGAGTGGACTCACTGGCTGGAGTGGACTCACTGGCTGGAGTGGACTCACTGGCTGGAGTGGACTCACTGGCTGGAGTGGACTCACTGGCTGGAGTGGACTCACTGGCTGGAGTGGACTCACTGGCTGGAGTGGACTCACTGGCTGGAGTGGACTCACTGGCTGGAGTGGACTCACTGGCTGGAGTGGACTCACTGGCTGGAGTGGACTCACTGGCTGAAGCGGGCTCGGGCTGTTCTGAGTGCATCCTCCAGGCACGCAAGACAGCCAAAATATAAAAAGTGAAGACAGCCCTCCTGGCCATCACGGGACTGACAGGGAGAGCATGCGAGACTGGAGTGGACTCACTGGCTGGAGCGGGCTCTGGAGTGGACTCACTGGCTGGAGCGGGCTCTGGAGTGGACTCACTGGCTGGAGCGGGCTCTGGAGTGGACTCACTGGCTGGAGCGGGCTCTGGAGTGGACTCACTGGCTGGAGCGGGCTCTGGAGTGGACTCACTGGCTGGAGCGGGCTCTGGAGTGGACTCACTGGCTGGAGCGGGCTCTGGAGTGGACTCACTGGCTGGAGCGGGCTCTGGAGTGGACTCACTGGCTGGAGCGGGCTCTGGAAAGGCCTCCGGGTTTTGGGGAATGGAAGCCTTCCTCCTCCTCTTCCTCCTTTTAGATGTGGGAAGCGGAGACTCAGTGCCAACCTCCTCTGAGGCCTCTGAAGCGGATTCACGGGCTGGGACGCACTCATGGACTGGAGCAGGCCTTGGAAAGGACACACGGGCTGGAGCGGGCACACGGGCTGGAGCGGGTGCTGGAGGTAGTCGAAGCGGCCCATTCCCACGCAGATGCAGGTAATTGGAGAAATTCCAAAAGTTTAACCCCCTTACCAGCTCCATCTCCCACTGCGGCAGAGGTCTATCCAGACAGTTATTAATAGTGTCTTTGAGGACCGTATCAGAGAGACCATACCCCTCCGCCCGTGACCAGAACTTCTGGACGAATGCCCGCACTCCCATTCTCCTCTGGCGGAGAGTCGCCAAAAGGGCCTGAGCCTCCTCAGCCCCCACTGATGACCGGAGTCTCCTGCTGCTGGATCCTTGCATAGTGGTGGTTCGTTCTGTCACGGGTGCACAAGAACAAGATGTAACAGATCCAAGTGCAGCATAAGTATTTATTGGGGAGTCCAGAAACGTAATCCAAGGCAGGCAAGAGGTCAAAATCCAGGTAATCAGTCCACAAAACAACAAGCCAGAGATATAAACAGTGCACGTAACAAATACAACGAACCACAACCAGGGACAGACACAACTGAGATTAAATAGACAAACACTAATTAACAAACACAAAACAGCTGGGTGCAATGATGAATGGTAATTAGTCCAGGGAGTGTATATGGGAAATGTAGTTCATGAAATGAGTGAAACAATGAGTCCGGGAAGGAGTGCCCTCTAGAGGCTGAAGGCACTCTCACAGGTGATCGTGACACAACTGTTTCCAACAATGTTAAAAACTGAGTATCAGATCAGAATATTAGAATGATTTCTGAAGAATCATGTGACACTGAAATAAATAACACATAACAATTGCTGCAATAAAAATATATTTATTTTACATATTTACTAAATTAGAATTAATTGAATGCGAAAAATAAATAACTGTTATTTCATGTTATGACCAAACAAAATTAAACATTTTTTTTATTTGTTTTTATATGATACTTTTTATATAAATATTATAAATTTAAATACATTTCCCAAAATTTCCAATAAATTCCCATAAATTCCCATAAATTCCCATAAATTCCTGTAAAGTTTCCAAATTGGAATATTTCCAAAATTCCCCAGCTTAACTTTCCGCTCCTTTGCAACCCTACACCCAAATAGGGGCAAATTTGACAAGCTATAATAAATTATCTTAGGGTATTTTCAGCTGAAACTTCACAGACACATTCTGGGGACACCAGAGACTTATATTACATCTTGTGAAAAGGGGCATTATAGGTCGCTGAGTTTGAATAAGCCTACTTCCATACTATGTAGTATGTGAAAAACAGTATGTGAGACAAGTCTGAATTCATAAAACAGTAGGTAAAAGTACCCAAATTACCTACTACTTCCTCAGAGATTCCTAAGGGTGTAATCGATAGACATTTTACTATCCCATGAGGCCACGGGAGAAGATGGAAGTGAATACAACTGACGCTGTAGGTGGCATGACAATGACAACAGTGCAGATGTAGTATGTCTGAATTTCATTCACACTAGACACATTCATACTATAAAGAACATTTTTTTTTTTTAATGGTCGCTACCTACTACATGGTATGCAATTTCAGAGGCAGCATATGTCACTTCTAGATTCCATTCCCCTCCTTTTCCCACAACTTTCTAGGCTCTTTTCACTCTCCTAGTCATTAAAGACATAGAAAGCAAAAAAACAAACAAATAAATAAATAAATAATAAGCCACTGTGTGTGGGTGTAAAGAAGATTTGTTTGCTTAAAATTCAAAATCGTTTATAATTCTATGGTAATATCGAACTGCTTCAGGCCTCTATAAATAAGCCTATAAAAAACAAAATCACCTTTAATCCCAAATCAAAACCCCAGTGTGCAATATAAAATAATTGCCTTACCTGTTCTCTGTCAAAAGTGAGACATCAAAAAGAAGAAAGAAGAGAATGATAAAGAAAGAAAGAATGTTTAAATAGGTAAACAAATGTCTCATTCAGTGCTGTCGTTACTCTCACATTGCCATAGTCATTAAAACGAGATGGACCCGGCCCTCCCTGTGGCCACACAAATGACTCAGCACAATACATTTTCTCCCAATTACAGATCTGCTCCACACATTTTACTGGCCTAAACACATGCTGCTTATTAAAAATAAATAAAGCTGCATCCCAGACAAATACTCCCCCAGTTTGTTGTTTACCCAAACCACAACATGCTTATTAGGAGAGTACATATAACTACTGGTGAGGCGTAAACCCTCAATGGTGTCCAGTGTTGAAGGCTAGAAGATGGACAGAACATCAGTGATCCAGCTATCAGACTCTAATAAAGCAACATTCAGCTAATCCAATCCATAGCAACATTTTTTTTGGTAATGGGCTTTTTTGAATAGGTAAAAATAGCAATACAGGAATTGGTGTGGAAGGGATTTAATGGGATCAGGATGCCATACAGTTTAGACTAATTCCTGCTTTCACATGAGAGAAAATTTAACCACAAATTTGATTATTTTAATGGACAGTGCCAATAATTACAGGATAGGTTGGTAGATTCTAGGCATTTGTAATACTGACTGTATCTCAGCTCGTTCAGTGTTACCAATGCTAAGGTCATGGGTTCAAGTCCCACTGAACACAAAAAACTGACAGAATACCTGGAATTCCCTGTAATATAGCATCTGACAAGTGAATAAATGTAAATTTAATGACAGCAAATGAGACTGCTTAAGTTTTCACACCAAATCAAATGAGAATAAAAAAAAAATAATAATAAAAAATCACACAAGCAATATATTTGTTAAGTATTTAATATTTGTGCTCATTGTTAGTTCATGTTAGCTTAGGTCCATTTAATGATAATCAATATGGCTTTTGATTTTAATAAGTAAATGTTGAAGTTAACATTAAGATTAATAGGAGTATTTTTCATTGTTATTTCATGTGAACTAATGTAGTTAACTATTAACAAATGAAAACTAGTTATTTTACATAATGTTTCCTTAAATCTGGATTGGAGCCAATAAACTGGCTGATTGGTTTAAAGACATATCGGCTTATCAATACTTAACATGAAACGCGCTCGCAACCCACTTTACCTCATGATGTGATGCATTTCTGTGTGCAACAGAATATTTAATGGGGAGGGGGACAACAATTCTTGGATTGGATTTCATAGAGGAGGAAGGGAGGAAAAACTCAACTAGAGTCCTTAGTGACGTCTTAGATGTCTAGAGGCAGAATTACTAAATTTGAATGAAAGATTACAAAGACAAACTGAAGAATGTGCATTAATAAAGTAAATAAGGTCAATTTAGTTTTCAAATTGAATTGAAATGCAGCGAGTAGCGGAAACAAGAAATAGAGCATGTGTGTGGGGAAAAAGAAAGAGTTCTTGATGGAAGGGGAGTTTCTTTCATCTTGTGCTTACTTTGAGTACCACCTACATCATAAACAGAGCTCTCAATATCTCTCTTTTTCTAACTACCTAAGCCCTAAACCAAGCATGCGCTCCCACATATATATACACAGACCCACAAACATCAAACGCAATCATACACACTTGCACACCAAACATGTATAAACAGACGAGCCCCAGAATAGAGACAGGTCCACCTCTAATGGATGCCAGCTCAAAGAGCTCCTCCAAAAATGAAAATACCTCCATTTTTTCCTTTTTTTTTTTTTTTTTTTTCAGTGAGGCCCATCCAATCAAAAACTTTCTGTTCTTTTCCCTTTCCATCAGGCTGTCAAATCATCATCTTCAATCAGCAGCACGGCTCTTTCCCGCAGTAACGGATTAATCTATCTGATATGGCAGCAAGCCTCGACCAATGAGAAGAGCACCTCTAACAAGAGGAGAATGAACTCCTTTCCTTTTGTTTTTATGCATAATTCATGCACCGCATCTCTCTGCCTTTCTCTCTCTGTCTCTGCCTCAGAAATTGATTATTTCACATCGGACCCGTCATGCAGATATTACACACCTAAAGGAAAACAAATATGGTTTATTTGCATTCCCATACATAAAGAAAGTCATACATATTCAGTTATTCCATGCGTGTTTCATCTTAACCCAGTTGTAATATGGATATGAGAGGAAACTGAGGCGGACGCTTTTTTTCGAATTCACAAAAGAATCATAAAAACTTCACAGAATTGAAAAACATGCAGTTTTTCATCCCTAAGCATTTCTGATCCAGCCCATGGAGTTCATTATTTGATCTGTTATATTTCAATATTTTTTTCCCCCCCGTACCATCACATTCGTGACTAGGATGTCAACCTCGAGCTCATTCGAGAGAAAAATCGCAGCCCTGCGCTAAAATAGATGACCCAGTGTGCCATGCTGGGACGAGGTACAAGAATTTCCCATCCAATCTGCCTGCTTTACCTTCACAGAGTCCCCATCCATTACGCCAATGGAGAATAAATGAATGGGATTTCAATATTCCTTCTAAAATAAATAATGAATCTGAGTATTTGCTTTGAAAGTCATTGTGGCCAGTCTCATATGTCATGGAGGCTTGGCAGCTGGCGCTGTAAATGCGATGATAAAGCTTTATACAAAGGCAAAATCTCCCTATCAAACTCTGGCTTTTCCTTTCACAAACTCCCTCTGGCTGACAATCTTTCTTTGTCGGTTCTGTCATCCCTTCATTCATGAAACACTCTAATATCTGCTGCTCCAAAGCTCTTCCCCTCCAACTACATTGCTCATGCTAAACGCCTGTTCTGTTTCATTTATTATGATTATGCACAGCATGCAAAAGCATGCAGGCAGATGAAGGGGTGTTGTGCTTCTATTTTATGTTTTGAGGGCACTCAGTGAAAGTCCTGGCACACTAATATAAAGATAAAAGCCTAAATATATTTATCAGTGATATTTATCATCACTGTTGGGCAGAAACCTTGTATGTCCATATTTTTTATTTTTTTTTCATTTTTTTTTTCATAAATCATTACTATTGGTCACCCTTTGCGTCTGTCTGTCAGTTTTGCAAATTAAATCTGGCATTTGTCTTTGATTCATAGCCAATACTGTCTTAAAATGATAGTTCACTCAAAAATTCAAACCCGTATGAGTTTCTTACTTTTGTTGAACACAAAAGAATATATTTTAAAGAATGTTGGTAATCAAACAGTTGACGGTAGCCATTGACTTCCATAGTAGGAAAAAAAAATACTATGGCAGTCAATGGCTACTATCAAATGTCTGGTTACCAATATTCTTTTGTGTTCAACAGAAGAAAGAATCTCATACAGGTTTGGAACAACATTAGGGTGAGTAAAAATTATAATATTTTCATTTTGGGGTGAACTATCTGTTTTAAATAGCCTGTGTGTAGCACATCAACTTTTATATCATGAGATTTTGGCCAAATGACAATAAACTGAGCACCCACATAGCTACAGTAAACTCTATAACCTGTAAGTTGATAAAAAAACGTACTGAGATGCTTCAGATACAGCCATTCTAATGACAGAGTGCAGGTCAAAACAGCAGCTCCTCACTGCAGAACATGAGATCCAGAATCCAGATCAGGGGTGGAGACAGGTTTAGGGATATGTAAAGTGGGAAAAGTTGGATCCAGATCCAGGGGGTGGAGATGGGTAGGTTTAGGGATATACAAAGTGGGAGGAGTTGGATCAGGATCCAAGCCCACCCCTTGGATCTTGTGTTCTGCAGTGAGGACCATCTCTGTCAAAAACCTTGTAACTCTATTTGAGCTTGATATTTGTAAAATGATAATAATATAATGACACATGCGCTGACCACATATAAAGCCACAAAATAAACTTTGACAATGTGGTGTTTAATTATTTTAATAAGACAGCATTTTTTCCATTTCATGAAAAATAGTGGTTTTGGACATACAAGGTTGCCTTTCATGGGAACTATTGACGCTACGTCAATGACGTGATGGGTTCCCATCACGTCATTGACGTAGCGTCTCGTTCCCTTACTCAGGGAACAAGGGTTACATCAGTAACCCGAGACGTTCCCTTTCGTGGGAACTATCGACGCTACGCCAATGACGTGATGTAGCGTCTCGTTCCCTTACTCAGGGAACAAGGGTTACATCAATAACCCGAGACGTTCCCTTTCGTGGGAGCTATTGATGCTACGTCAATGACGTGATGGGTTCCCATCACGTCGTGACGTAGCGTCTCGTTCCCTTACTCGGGGAACAAGGGTTACATCAGTAACCCGAGACGTTCCCTTTCGTGGGAGCTATTGATGCTACGTCAATGACGTGATGGGTTCCCATCACGTCGTGACGTAGCGTCTCGTTCCCTTACTCGGGGAACAAGGGTTACATCAGTAACCCGAGACACTCCCTTTCGTGGGAACTATCGATGCTATGTCAATGACACAGTTCGTAAATACGGGAAGAAGGAGGCGGGAACCAGCGAACGTTCAACAAAACTTTAATTCAAAATAAACAAAAAACAAAACGAAAGTAATGCCGGCAGACCCTCGCGGACGTCTGCCGGCCAGACAAACATAATAAAACATAACGTAAAGTCCAGGCCTGGTCCTCTCTCTTCGTTCACTCCTCCTATGCTTCCAGAGCTCCTCCGTGAGAGACTCAAGGCCGGTGCGCCTCCCAGGTGTAGCTCTTTAACTCTCGCGCCACCGGCCTCGCGCCATTCCCTCACGGCTCTCGCCCGCCCTGGTCGCCACAACGTCATTGACGTAGCTTCTCGTTCCCTTACTCAGGGAACAAGGGTTACATCAGTAACCCGAGACGTTCCCTTTCGTGGGAACTATCGACGCTACGTCAATGACGTGATGGGAACCCATCACGTCATTGACGTAGCGTCTCGTTCCCTTACTCAGGGAACAAGGGTTACATCAGTAACCCGAGACGTTTTGCTGTGTCAGAAATCATGAGGTTCCTCACAATTCTTTTATTTTATTGACATTTTAACCATTTTTTACAAAAGTCACACAATATAATATGATACAAATCTGACTTCTGACTTGTGATGCAGCCTGGAATTAAACCACACTGTGTTGCTTCATTTTCCCAGAGGAGAACTGGCCCCATACTGAGCCTGGTTTCTCAGTTTTTTTCTCCATTCTGTCACAGATGGAGTTTGGATTCCTTTCCACTGTTGCCTCTGGCCTGCTTAGTTGGGGGGCACTCAACTGAGCAGAGTAGCATTTCCCAAAAGCATCATAAGCCTAAGTTGATCGTAGAACAATTGCCATCAATGGTTTCTACGATCAACTTAGGATTACGATGCTTTTGAGAAACGCAGCCCTGGACGATGGCATCACTGGTTTTATACAGAGCTGCTTTATATCCGAAGTGAGCTAATTAAATAAACTGATGAACTTTACAATGGAACTGAATCAACACTGAACTGACTTCAGCTGAACAATGACACTAATTCTTTTAGAACTGCTTTACAGCAGAATTGAACATTGTTTGCATCATTGAATCATTACTTTCTTTCTTTTTTTACACTACTGTACAGTAAAGCTGCTTTGAAACAATCTGTATTGTATAAAGCTCTGTAAAAATAAAAGTTACTTGACTTGACAATATGAAGGTGGATACTTTTCACCAAACTTAGACCTGATGATCTCTTCCACAGCAAGATTTTTAACCTCCAACATGTAGCTTCATTTTCAAAGATACTTCTTTTGGAAGTTGCATTTAAAATCCACTTAACTCAAGAAACTGAGGGGGCACGTGGCCCTTCGGCTTGAACAGGCATGGTGATTCTGGGAAGATGAGTCAACTGTGAAACCTACATTCTGAAGGGACACGATCTTAACGCAGCATGCAAAACGTTTGGGCGGTCTAGGTCTGTGACCCTGGCTGATATAATGGTTCATGCAGAAAGGCATTTAGAAAGAACTGATAGAGCCGAGGAGAACTTTTTCAGGTATTTTTTTATCCTTTGGAGAGCATGGCATCTGTGATTAAGAGCAATACCTTGAAACGACTGGGCAGAATGCCTGCAGCTGTGCCCACACTCTGTAGTTCTTTTTCTATATCTTTTTCTGTCCTTATAATGTATGAATAAGGGATGAAGTTGCTGCTGTGTTTTAAGAGGAAACAAAAGGGAAAAGTTAACAGTTGGCGGGCACATGTAAACAACTGCTTCCAAGCGGTCCATTCGCTTTATCGCCCTTCTGCCGGTGCGTTTGGGATTCGGCATGGATCCATTTAGTGACTGGTGGCTGGGAAACGGTTTAGTCAGACGTCTGTTTTATGGAGAGTGTGTCTCTGTGTGTTTGGCTATGTGTTGAATATTAAAAAGGATGTCTTTAGGATTCTAAAGGCCCGTCTAAATGCAAAATTCGGTAGTGTACGTTGCCTGTGGATATGCTGTAATTTTGGTGATGGCCTGCTTCCGCTTCATTGTCAAGCGTACGTGTGCATGTGTGTGTGCTGAAGACTGTCAGAACCGTGTCAGAGCTTACTGTGCCTTTATTTTCTCGGCAGGATCACCATATACTATTTTCACCATTCAGGCTGTCACTGGGATCTCACTTCTCTCAATTATCATCTTATTTAAGGGCAATTTGGCTCTCTACATGATAGACGAAGCAAAAAGGGGAGGTGTGGATGGGAAAAGAGACATATTGTAATTGGGTCTGAGAGAAACAAAGGAGAGAGGTTACGCTCTTTATTTTTATTTCATGTTGATGGTAAAGGATTGAAATAGACATCTACCCAAGCAACGACCCATCAACCATGCAGAAAACCCTAGAAGCCATCTTACCACAGCCTGGCAACCAAGCAGAACTCTCTAACAACCACATATCAACACCTTAGTATTGTGGAGGCAAGTTTTCCATTGGCTTTCCAAAGGCCAACTCGATTTCAGAAATCCAGAATTGCAGAAATCCACTATATTAATGTTTGAATGTAATCGCCAAAAAATTATTAATTCAAAATCATTCGGTGACATTTCATATTTACCCTAGTGGGTGGTGACAAATGGTATAACAAATGGACAAATCATGTGTAGCGTTACAATCTGAAAACATATTCATTCAGAATCGTTTAATGACATTATTTATGGCAGCAGCTGATGACAAATGTGTGCTTTTCATGAAAGCGTCATCGAATTGATTCATTCAGAAGCATTGAGTCATTCATGGTCAAAACAAGTGTTATCATGCTTTATTCAAATTTCCATGTGTACAAATCTATTAAGAAACTTCAGTGGAGTGTTAAAGTATTGTGTGTTTTCTCACAAATAAAAACAAAGCAGATATTTTTCCCTCATTGTGTGAATTGCTGAGTATACATGTAGTCAAACTACACAATAAAGACAATAACAGCATAAATATTATTTTAAGTTTAACTTTACGTCATTGTAATTTATTTCAGTCACATTTACACAGTTATGATTCGATCATTCTTTCTTTGTTGAAAAATGAGTCAGTGGATTAAAGTGGAATGATTCATTCACTCAAAAGATTTGTTCACAAACTAAACACTGCTAGACAGATGGAGTAATATGGAACAGGTGGATAGTTTTTCCAAAAAGCCAAACTGTCTGATAATGTCATGTAGACTCTTTTCTAACTCATCGTTTGCTACTCCATTACCACGGTCTGACCGTTTCTCTCCCTGCAAGCTGGAGAGATCAAGGCTGTCTGGTTCTCCTTGCTCTCCCTAATGAAATGAGCATACAGTTTACAAATTAAAACAATTATATCTGCGGGCTAGAGGCGCACTGGTCCGTGAACCATGAAGCAACAGCGTGCCAGAGCACGTTGAGTATTTCAATGTGATGACGAGAGTAGAGGAAGATGCCAAAGACAGCAGTCGGCATTTATTTAATTTGACTCATCTTCGCTCTGCGTGCAGCTGCGGCATGACTTGACGTTCAATGTTGAAACACACATTTTTTTTTTCCTAAGTTAATGGGGTGGAAATTAAATGCTACGTGTTATATGGGGTGTCCAATCCAGTATACAAAACGGAGACAGATAGCAAGGGAGTTCTGGGTAACTGTGTCTAATTTGCCATTAAAGATGCAGAGCTTATTTAAATCCACTAAAGAATGGTGTAAGTTTGTGAGTAAGAGTGGCTCGGGGGTTGCGTAAGCTGAGGATATTTTAGTTTCTCTCTTGCTCGGTCCGATCTGGGCGCTTTTTCTCACTGCCATGATCAATATACATCTATAGCATGGCAAAGTATTTCTTATTACTATGCAATGTGAATTCTCTGCAGTATAACCCTGCTCTCCCCCTCTTCTCTTTCATTACCGGCCTTGCCTCTCATGAGACAGGATTATTCAATCTCTCTTTATCGCACACTTGCTCTCTAATTCTAGAAAATATACAGTACATCTCATAAGCTTTATACCTCTCTTCTCATTTTTTCAGTCTCCTTCACAAAATTCACACACAAGCTTAGATCTCTCTTTGTGATGATATTGTTTACCGTTTATGACGATAATGAAACAATTTTAGTAATAAAAACATATTGTTACAAAATTATGACGAGAAACAAACGTATTAAAGATAGACTAACAATATTTTTTGAAGAAAACCCCCCCAAAAAAAAAATCTGATTGTTTCAAATAATCAAAATCAGTGTCAATAATGCTTTCCCACTTGAGTGTGAAGCTAAATACTGAATGAGTACCTGTAAACTAAAACCCTTTGCTAACAGGTTGATTAGCTCACACAAACACATCATATATACACAATGATCAGTGTTGGGGAAAGTTACTTTTAAAAGTAATGCACTACAATATTGCGTTACTCCCTAAAAAAGTAACTAATTGCATTACTTAGTTACTTTTTATGAAAAGTACTGCGCTACATTACTTTTACTTTTTCTCACCTGGGCTGGGCTTGCTTGTTTGTTTTTTAATAACAACAAAAAAGTTCTATTTTTGGCAAATGTTAAGGCCCTTTCACAACAAAAGTGAAATGAATAAGCCTCAGGCTGAAGGAAATGCATATTTACACCTGTACAGTAGAGGGCGCAGCTCAAACAAACCTTTCAGCTGTGCTGCCATTCAGGATTAAATAAGAATAGGATACAGGAATTTCTAAAGATTTAGATTATTTCTAAATCTAATCTAAAGTAATTCTTGCTTATTAGTATGGTTGAATTAGATCATTGAAGGTCAACAGCACAGACATTGGTTAATAAAGTGAGATTAAATACATAAAGTATATTTGTGTAATTTAATATAGTTAATTATTACAGGTTTGCATACAATTCTGAGATTGCATTTTGCAGTTTTTATTCATTTTGAGGAATACTGAATGTTTTCGTGCAAGTGAGATGAGTAAATGCATGTTCACATTTAGTCTAGAACTACAATAACCATCATGTTTGCACACAACACCTCTGCACTTTATTTCTCTCAACATGGGGCCAGGAGAGGCTTCAGTAAATAAATGTAACTTGAGTAACTTGAGTTACTTATTTGAAAAAAGTAACTTAAGATATTTTGCTGTAAACTGAAAAAGTAATGCATTACTTTACTAGTAACTTGAAAAAGTAATCTGATAACATAACTCAATACTTTGCACTGCACACCCCAACACTGCACATGATATTGTATCAGTTTCTGAATGCAACAACCTTTACCTGCGCTCTCACACAGGCACACGTACCTCATCCCCTTCTTTCTTACACAAAACATCCTCTTGATTTTATCTCACACACACTTCTGCGCACAGGGTGAATCAGAGGACTGATGGCTCCCTCTGATAACCAATCAGAGTGAGCCATCTCAGTCACATCAGTCCAAGCCCAACAGATGTGCGCACGCTTGTGCTTTCCAGCTGTTTTCGCCAACATGGAGAGTGATGGAGTGGAATGCAGCCCACTCAGACTGTACTGAAAATATGCCTGCAGTATAAACGTATGTATGTCTGCATATGTAGGCAAAGCCAAACCAATGCACATAGCGGCCCCTGAGTATCATCTCTGCTTCCCCTCTTATTTGGACACTCTGTCTGTGATTACAACTGAGCTGCTGAGCAGATGCTGGGACACATCACAAGCATTATGAGCCAAATACTGAAAGACACATGCACAAGAAAAAGTGGCCCAAGACGGAACCTTGGGGGATGCCAGCTTCACACCAACACAAATGAAGCCAGCAGGGTAAGAGGTGGAAAAGCATAGAAAGAGAGACAGAGAGGAGGACAGAAAAGCCACTGAAAGGAGTTTCTGAGGGTAGAGGGTTCAGGCTAGGGTCAGTTTAAGCTCTTCAAAGTGTCTGCTCGGGGTAGTCAGAATGGATAAAGCTCCGTAAAGACGCCTTTGCAATCAATTTGCATTTAACGTGTTTCGCTCTCACAGGCCCATTCATATTCACTCTCCATGTGAGAGGAGAAACTCATTTGAACCAGTCAGCTTGAAAAAAAAAAAAAATCCCGCATGAATTCTAAATATCACGTCTAAACTACACGTTCCACGCTAAAATGGTGATCCCGAGGTTATCAGAGCCTGGAGATTAATTAGCCAGACATGTCAAAGCAGATCATACTCTAAACATTTTAACAACCACCTGCAGGGTGACATGAGCTATTTGCCTGTTAAAAAGTAAAGAAAAGTAGAAATCAGGAATTGAACACCTGAGGAAATCCAAATGTCACGTCCCTGAAGAGCGTTCCTGGCAATTATCTTTCTTTATCTAATGAAAAAAGTTTATTTACCCCTCTACACTGCCTTTTCAAAACTCATTTTTAGTCAGCTAAGTTGATGTTGAAGCAAAATGTGAGAGGGTGTAAATTAGATGTGAAAGAAAAAAAAAAAAATACGCCCACACAATCCTGATACTTAGAAGCCCAAGGCAGTTGTTCTGTGCAAACCTCACCTCAGACAGATTTGACATGGAGAGTGTTGCGAAGAGCTCAGCTACAGCCTTTAGAATTAGAAACTTACAGAACAACGGTGAAGAGTTCACCAATGACAGCTCCCACCTGCCATTGCTAACAGTCCAACGATGCTAGCTGAGGTCTTTCTCCTGTTTTTGGTATCTGTTTTCCTAGTATTAAAGGGCTAGGTCGCCCAAAAATGACAATTCTGTCATCATTTAAGTGCCATTCCAAACCTGTATGACTTTCTTTCTTCTGCAAAATACAGAAGAAGATATGAAGAGTTTGGTTCCAAAACGCGATAAACGCCATTTTCAAAAAATTGAGTTTCCACCAAAATCAGTATTGTATCTGGTCGGTATTGAAAAGTCATTTATTAATTTTGCGCAAAATGCGATATCTGTCATGTTATTCTGTCATGTTTTCTCCCTTTCTTTCCAAAACGCGACAAACGCCATTCTCCCTTCTCTGCAGAACGCGATATATCCGCTCAACCGATCACAGCGCTCCATTCCACCCACTGTAAACATTGAAGGCTTTTTTAAAAGCCGTTTTTAATACCAATGTACTCGGCAAATGTGTTTATTTAACCGTGCGGTGGCGCCAGATACTCTTTAATCGGTAATGACAAATAATTTAACAAGATTCATTTTGGGAGCGACGGCTGAATGTATTTTTAGTAAAATGCCTGTATATAAGATAAATATTGGCAAAGTTGAGACTCTGTCATGTATATGAATCAACTTACTTTGTTGTGTATTTTCAATTTGAAAAATAACTTTTATATTGATGGATTAATTGCATTTTGAAAAAAAGTGTCATGGATTTATTGCATTTTGGGGAAAAAAATAATACGTTTTTATAATAAACTTTTTAAAATCAAAATGTAGATTTGAATTTTTTATGTTTTTATAACCAAAAGATGCTATGTGAAAGTTTGAAACAGAAAATAGTGGTTTTCATCTTGCCACTTTCTTGGTAAAGAAAACACCTTTTTACTCAAATTAATCAAAATGGAGTTATTGCGTTTTGGAACCAAACTCTTCATATTTTGACTAATGTTTCAATTGTTTTTGTCCACACACTCTTAAGGTTATAAGGTTCTTTATAGTGTAAAAAGATTATTTAGATTCAAATGTTCTTCACACTAAGAAAAAATTGTTATTTTAAGAACTCTTCACAGAAAGGTTCTTTGGGGAACCCAAAATGGTTCTTCAGTTCAACCCACTCCTGAGAGTGTAGAATGAAAGCCAGTGAGCTCAGAATCAACATTAGACCCCAAAATAGTCATCTTTTATGTTCCACAGAAGAAAGAAATTCATAGAGGTTTGGAATGACATGAAGGTGAGCAAATGATGACAGAATATTAATTTTGCGATGAACTATCCCTTTAATGTGTGAACAGAATCTTAGTGTGATGGTCTTACACACCCAAGGAAACTGTGAAAGACAGAGAGAGATGCCTCAGAGAGAAAGAGATAAAAACAGGGAGATAGAAAGAGGACGCTAAGAGAACAATGTGAAATGTGACGAGGCATATTTAATTAAATTTCACAGGCAGTGAGGAATCAGATACAGGACACTCAAACAAGCGGTTCAGTCGCCCAGAGAGTCAAATGAGATTTGTTTTCAGGGCTGCTATTAATATATGGCAAAGTGCTTCCCTGATAAGTGAATTGCTTGGCCATAATTAGCAGCCTGAAGGATTCGGAGCAAGAAAAGAGGGCATGGAGGGTCCACCAATACAAACAAAGAAAGATTAGTGGAAGAGAAAAGATCAGTGGTCATTGGTCAATGTACTAAGCTTTGGTTGAAAAGATGGAGCAGATAGAAGGTCCTCCAAGGTACTGTAAGCAATTTTAGATGAGTCAAAGTGGTTACATTTTGAATGTGTTATTAAAGGTTCCAAAAGTTGGTTTTCGCAGCAATGTAATAGAAGAGCCATTTTGTGTTCCCCAAATATCCTTTCAGTAAACGGTTCTTAAAAGACTTTTTTTGTTTTGTTTTTTTCGTAAAATTTTTATTTTCTAAAGAACTTTTTTTTCCACTAAAAAGAACATTTTGTGCAATGGAAAGGTTAAAGATGTTAAAGGTTCTTAATGAACCAAAAAAAAAAAAAAGCCTTTACTGAGTTAAGCATAAGCCATTTCACCACTACTGTTAACTAACTGCACTATCTGGTTCACCATTTTTTTCCATGGCTATTCAAAATTAGCTATGTGTTCTGACAAAATATTAATTTTTTAGCAAACAACATTATATATATATATCACTGATATTTCACTAAAGTATAGTAGGTGTTTTACTTTTTTTGAAGGTCTCTTAAAAACTTAAAGGTCCCGTTTTTCGTGGTTTTTTGAAGCTTTGATTGTGTTTATAGTGTGCAATATAACATGTGTTCATGTTTCGCGTGTAAAAAAACACAGTATTTTTCACATAATTTACTTATCTGTATACCGCTGTTTCCACTGTCATAAAAACGGGCTGATGACTTCCTTGTTCTATGAAGTCCCTCCTTCAGAAATACGTAACGAGTTCTGATTGTGCCAGCGGTTCCTGTGTTGTGATTCGACAGCAGCTTAGCGCACCTTGCCCGGAAAGTGCTGCACACAGTTTTACATGTGGATTATAATTTTCAGGAACCGAGTTAAACATAAATTGTAACCATTGATCTCTAAGTACAGCGTCCCTGGGAAGGCCAAACAAAAGTGATTGGACTGCGGGATGAAAATAACAGCGTTTCGACGACATGGCGACAAACACACTCTACAATCGCAACTCTTGCTCTTCTCCGTGGGAGCACAACAAGATCACGCCCCCTTTTTTGTGTATTCCTGTGGGCGGAGGTTAGTCAAAAAGTGACGTCATTAAAGAAGGAAGTAGAGGGATGTAGTCCAAACTGGCCGTTCGATGTAGGTGACTTTTGTTAAATAAAATATCTCGCTTGGCATTGAACTTTGAGCTTTAAAATTTTACAGATTTTATTTATACTCTAACAACAACATTACACACTAACTAAAGTTTGAAACATGGGATCACGAAGAACGGGACCTTTAAAGCACTTATGCCCTCAATTCGCAGTCTCTACCGATCATTACCAAAAATGTTTTAGCAAATGCAAATAATTCTGAATGACTAAAAAAATGTTTTTTTTTTTTTTTTTTTTTTGCTATCCTAGTGTATCATCAAACAGAGTCACTTCTCAACACGGGTTTGACTTTGGGTAAGATCTGATAGTGTCCGGTCATTGGCGTTGTGTTGACCTTTGTCTTTGCTGATGGACAGCCTGATAAGCCAACAACCTCTCAAAATCTCGGTCACCATCTACAACTGAATCATGATCACTGTCCCATCTGAAGAGCTTTTTTTTCCCTTTTCTTTTTTAAAAACATTTTTTTGTAACATAATGTGTTCTCTACTCATAATGTGACTATATATAAAATTGCGATACTCGTATCTTCTTGTAACAGTTTGGTCATTTGGTCACACACTGCCCCAAAAATGGTAATGTTTTGAGAGAGTGCTTGTCCTGAGAGAGAGAGAGAGAAAGAGAGAGAGAGAGCGCAAAAGAGTAGGAAAAACAATAGAGAAGCCACGGAAACCTTCAGGGCCAGGAGAAAGACAGAGCAAAGACAGAGTGAGCTGAATGAAATATGAATGTCACAGCGGGTGGGGGGAGCTTTTTGTTCTGTTTGTAATGGTGAATATTTGATGAGTCGAGGCTGTTCGGTAAGCATAGCACCATATGCTAACAATCAAATTATGAGCAGGCAGCAAAGTCACTCGTCATGTGAGCCATCGGCGCTGCGGGAAACACGGCATCTTGTGCGTCAGTGGCTGAAGCACCCAGTCCTGCCAACAAACAGGAAACTTTAGCTGAACTCCTCAAAGCGATGATCTAATCCTGACAATGTTTTTTAAGATTAATGTTTAAGGGTCATACATCCTATGACTCAAGCTGTGTTTCGATTCATAGGCTCCCACACACACTGAACTGAGAATGTGGGTAGAAGTTCACTTCACTTGACAAAATTTGATCATTCAGAATGCCATTCAAAATCAAGAAACAAGATCAGGGTTAAACCTGTGTAAGTCTATATATATATATATATATATATATATATATATATATATATATATATAAATGTCTTAAAATTTGGAAAATAACACTTCAGATGAACAGGACATTGATCATCACATCAATGTCCAGTTTCATGGCCCAATTTTTTGCCAAGCTTTAGCTGTCGAACAGATGGCCTCACATTTGACTCTAGAATACTTTGGTATACAGAGGAGTTCATGGTTAACTCAATGACTGTGAGGTGCCCAGGACCTGTGGCTACAAAACAAGCCCCAAATCATCACCACTCCACCAGCATGCTTGACTTTTGGTACTTCTGATATGTTGCTTTAGTTTTCATCAAACTTGGCACTGTGCATTAGGGCCAAACATCTCCACTTTGGTCTTGTCCGTCCAAAGGACGTTGTTCGAGAAGTCTTGTGGTTTGTTCAGATGTATAACCAATGAATCCATTTTCGTTTTACCAATGAAAGGTCTGGTTGCAAATTCGTGTGCATCAGCAAAACCGACTGACTGATGAGCAACAACTATGACGTGATATTGATTACCATTTTCTACCGACCCTTGAGAACTTAATTTTGGACTAGTTCTCCTTCTACTGATGAACTACAGGCCTGAGCTATTAACGATTGTCAATTGGAACTAATTGCTGGCAGTGCGATTTAATCAAGGATTTAACTAAATTTGTATCTAGGAAACAAGCCCAGAGACTCAACATCGGCAAAATCATTAAAGTGACTTTTCAAAACATGGGATGGATTAATTCACATTCGTTGCTTGAAGCGTATAGCATATCAGTGCTTTCAGTATGATTTATGAATGTTTCATGACACATTCAGGTATAAAAGTTGAATGAATGACACCATGAACAATGCCATATGGCTGAAGCCCTGGGGAATCCATCAGTCAGAAATAGAGATGCACTTGCCCTCAAAGTATTTATGACTTAGTCTGTTCCTTTCTGATTTTTTTTTCCATTGTTCCCAATCACGACCTCCTCTCCTCCTTCCTTGTCTTTCGAAATGACACCCGATCATTATACTTTGATACCCTTTCCGCCTTCCTTCAACGTGAACAAAGTCTGACATTAAGCTTTGTGACAAAGATCAGCCTGGTCCAAAAAAAAAAAAAAAAATTTACTAAAAGTTTTACTAATCTACGATAACACAAGAAAGACAGCGGCTGATCTGACATTATCATATCCTTTTTAAGAATGCAAATCTGCAAATATGAGCGAGAATCTTGCCTAATTAGTGAAGGTAGTTGGAATCAGAGCAAGAACGAGCTCTCTCGGGCGTTGCGGAAAAACAGTTTTGATTCGTCACATGGGTGAAGGTCTTCTTCACCACCCGCTCATGATTTAATTGTACCCATTTAGAGAGATCAGAGATTCAACTCTCAAAGATATCAGGCATAAACTGGGCATTCTGGTATTCTTTTAAACTTTCTATTCATCAAAGAGTCCTAAAAAACAATGTACATGTTTCATGGTTTCCACAAAAATATTAAAAGGATAGTTCACCCAAAAATGAAAATTTGATGTTTATCTGCTTACCCCCAGCGTATCCAAGATGTAGGTGACTTTGTTTCTTCAGTAGAACACAAATGATGATTTTTAACTCCAACTGTTGCCATCTGTCAGTCAAATAATGCGAGTGGATGGGAACTTCTACTATAAGAGTAAATAAAACGTGCATAGACAAGTCCAAATTAAACCCTGCAGCTCGTGACGACACATTGATGTCTTAAGACACGAAACGATCGGTTTGTGCGAGAAACCGAACAGTATTTATATCATTTTTTAACTCTAATACACCACTATGTCCAACTGCGTTCAGCACTCGTTAGTAAGGTCTGATCGTGCTCTGACAGCGGCAATGATGTCTCGCTCTCATTGAAGTATATGCGCGAGACCTCACTGCCGCTGTCAGAGCACGATCAGACCTTACTAAGCGAGTGCTAAACGCGGTATATATATGTGCATATGTATTGTATTATATATAATACAAAACATATGCACATACAGTATATAAAGTATTGCAATACAGAAAATAATTAGTTTAGAATAGTAACTATTCCCTTAGAGCAGCCATGGAGGACATATGTATCTCAAAGGGTAACTTTTAAGATGAAGTAATGTGACCTGTGCTATTGTAAAAGCTTTCAAGTGCAAGGTAATTGGCGGTTGTAATTTGGACGAGAAAAAAAAAAAAAGCAACTGGATATAAACTAATTGGGACGCTAATTCACCTCAGGGAAGAACACGTAAAATCTCATTTTGTGCTGGTTTGTTTTCCTGTAATTGTTCTCACGCCTGCCTGATCAAGGTCATCTGAGCCTGCTGTTATGAACCCTCCACCATGCTCAATAAATATTACATGTACCAAAGACACAGGAAGGAGAAAAGCAGGAGACTGGAAGTGTGGAATACAGACACCTAGTAAAGATGAATACGGGAAGACAGGAAAGTTATTATGACCTTGTGCAATCTGTTTGTTAACATGTAGGTTTACTTATGTTTGAAAAAAAGAAGGTTTCCCTTGTGTAGTGAGCAGCAGTGCTTAAGCATCCTCAAAGCTCTTTTAAAATACATGAGGCCACAGCACTGAAATACCAGAGTTACGGCTAATTGCATCACAGGAATACTGTATTGACTCGTTGCACATCTGGCTTGAAAATATCCTGTAGTAGGGCTGCAACAAAGTGATAAAATTGCTAAAAAATTAATAAGTGAAAATAGTCGACCACAAATAGCATGATTGAAGATAACCATAAAGCTATAACCATACAGATAACCATAAATAAATAGTATAAAAGAATAAAAGAAAAAAATATATAAAAGAATAGCACTGTCCACACCACAGCTATAACAATAACGATATAGAGAAACGATATCGTTGGGATCACTTTCAGAAGTTTTTTTTTTTTCCAGCAGATGAACGATAAATCACTGACAGCCAATCAGAATCCATTCTAATTTAAGAGCTCGCGCATTTAAAATGCCAGACGATATTGCGGAGAAGTTAATCCCCGAGGTCCAGAAAAAGCCACCATAGAGACAGAGCGCATTTAGGCCACGGCCACACTGGGGGGGGGGGGGAACAATCCAACCGTCTCCATTGACTTTGTATTGCGTGAGGCTGCCTCCTAGTCATTTCTGACTTATAACAAAAAACAGAACAATGCCTTAAAGCTGCTGTGTGACAAGGTATACAGCAAACAAGCTAAAAAACCCAGAACTAAGTTTTTATAAGCTACTGAACCGTAAAAGCCAGCCTTTAAGGAGACAAAAGTGGATACAGGCAATAAGACGTGAAGCATCAGTGGGAAGAATGGGTATATTTTGGGATCCTGACACTCAGTATACCTCAGTAAGTCTACGTGTGCAGTAAACATTTAGTCACTGTTAAGTCAAATATCCAAAGGTCAGTTTTATATATTATATTTCCTGTCGCTGATTACGTTCCACTCCAGTAGGCTAGTTCTCATAGTAATATGACATGTCGCGCTCTGTCTCAATCACCCGTATCCACTTTTTAGTCCTTAAACGCTTGTGTTTTGGGTCGACAGCTTATAAAAACTTCTGTGTTTTTGGTTCTGGGTTTTTTAGCTTGTTTGCTGTACATCTTGTCACATAGCAGCTTTTAGACATTGTTCTGTTTTTTGTTATAAGTCAGAAATGACAAGGAGGCAGCCTCACGCAATGCAAAGTCAATGGAGATGGTTGGATTGTTTCCCCCCCTGGTGGGCGTGGTTTTCAGATTATGATGCGTGTCGCTCGGTCTCTATTATTTGACAAGTTAACCTCCCTTTTCAAGGATATTTTAAAGAAAATGGATATATGAAACACAATCGGTCATACCCTCGGTATAAATGCTGAAATGTATTAACGATTATGCCAGACTAGTAAAAAGTGTAACAGAAAATTACCTCAGGTATCCAGCGCTAGTTTCAACAACAGTGTCTTGCTTTCTTTGAATTTGCAGTGGAAAAAGTCTAGGCGTTGCTTTTATTCCACTATATTCAGCTAAATTCACTGTTAGATTAGATCGATTGCAGTAGCTATTCACCCAAAACATAGCATGCTGAGGACATCTGCTGGTTAAAGCTGTGTAAATGCAACAAAAACATGTTGTACACACTTTGAAACCGATTAAATTTCATATTTGAAATCACCAATGAAATCTGACAACTACTGTCTCATAAATTTTGTTTCCAAACGCTAGTATCATGACAAAAAAAACGGCATTTTTCAGGCTGGATCAAGCTCCCGGAGCTTCTAACGGCAGCTATGGTGACGCGATGACTTTACCAATCGGCGATTGGCTCTTATTTAGAAGGCGGGACTTATTCCACCGTGTTGCACTTTCTCCCGTTCATAATAATAATAGTGCACCGTCTTTCTATATATAAAGTCTTTGATGTAACACAATTAACAATGTATAATATAAAATGGAATATTTTAACTAAATAACTTGACTATTTCTTTCATTTTTTTAAGTTAAAGCCCTTTATTCTAGGCCTATAACCTTTGGTCTTCAGTCACCTGTTTAGTTTTTTACACATCATATTTTGGAGACTGCTTCCATATACACCTGTTTGACACGAGCGCGATCATTCGGGCTTCTTTGGAGCAGAGACTTATTGCGAAGGAGATGATCAGTGTTGACGAGTACTCGCAAGTTTCTAGTGCTCACCAGAGCAGAGTGTGACCATCTGTCTGTCACACTATCACACAAACACTTATCTGGAGCTGTACGTGTGTGGAGATTTTTATTAGAGACTTAATTACAGTGATAAAATTACTGTCTACTGCATCAGTGAGTAAGAGGTAAATGAGCGAGTGTGTGATTGTGTGTCTCTAGGCTCTATGTCGCAGCTGTGTGCCTTTGTTTCTTTGTCGATGATAATGGTTCTGAGTCACTCATGAACACCTGCAACGCTACTAAATGGATCAGAAATTACAGAGGTCAATTTTAATCTTCTAAACGGAGGACATATAAACATGCAAGCGCCACGTTCAAATGTACAGCGACTATTCATTGGTGCAAACCACAACAAACAGATGAAATCATAGTACATATGCTCTGATAATGTGATGTTAATACTATGTGTTGGTCAAATAACACAAGTCAGAGGGACAGATTTAGGAAGGAGTATCGCCAACTACCTCACAATACGATATGCACTGTGGTATGAATGTCATTAATCAATACACTCTGATGCATAACAATATCATAACTGAGTCATAATTGAAACAGTGAACTTAAGAAGTGGCTCTGACTGCACAGGAAAAATAGCACAGTTTCTGCTTATAAGATGATATGGATTTGCCCGGCATAATGCCCGGTTATGTTCTGCGTGGACATGCCGGGAAAATTACCTAAATATTATTACTCTATTACCTCTAGCCCACTATTAACTAAAATTGTGTCCATTAATGCAGATTGTCTGTCATTCTTACTACTCTGAGTAATGATAAAAGATGGAGCAAGATTTGTTTTACAGACTTTAATGTTAGATCGGTCATTCGCGTTAGTGCTCGGCTAACGTATGCAGTTTCATTGATACTGTTAATAATACAGTTCCCACATGAGCACCGCAATAAATTAGAAATGTATGTGAGGAATGATAAGGAATTACAGTTGCAGCATCTCATATTGTATGTCAAAATGAGTACCGTATCACTGAGAAACGTCCTGCTCAAGTCGTCCTTACTATGGAGGTTGAATAACTAGTTCTTACAATATTTCATCATCGGGCTTGCGCTCAGATTAATAGATTAATACAGAATACAATTGATATTGGTCAAATCAACACCATCGTTACTGACTTTACAGTGTGTACAATCTTTAGGAAGCCTCTGGAGATGAATCAGCTATGGTGATGAGCATTTGTTTCCGACTTGCACCGTAAGTGGTAGACCAATCACAACAGACTGGGCCATCTGGCCAATCAAAGCAGAGCAGGCTTGTGGAAAGGAGGGATTTAGAGTGACTGATTCACTTGAGAATCATTGAAAAATGTGGTGAGGTGGAATGTATATTATCTTCACCTGTGAAGGAAAATCCCAGCAGAAATTCTGAAGTCTACTAAGAAACACTGTTAGCTCATCCATAGGAAATCATTCTAATGTGCTAATTTGGTACTAGAGAAACCTAAATTATCTTGGCACAGTTAAAAACTGCCGTGCTACTTAATGAAGTGTGCAAATCGGAATACTTTTTCAGTCTCTTTTTTTCAGCTGCCGGAGTACACTTTTACATATTTCTAAAGTTCAAATTTGGTTTAAAAAATGGCCAAAATGATTCCTCAAAAAAACGAATTAGCCTATTGGTTATTTGAGAAGTGAAGGCCATTCCAAGCTTGGGTGTCTAGAAAGAAGACAATTTGATCGTAAGTTCTGATGGCCCTATACATTTCCTCAGTGTATTTTTCTTTTTTTTTTTTTTTTTCAGAAGAACCTTTCCATGAACAGAACCATTTGTGTGTGTGTGTGTGTGTGTGTGTGTGTGTGTGTGTGTGTGTGTGTGTGTGTGTGTGTGTGTGCACTGTAAACCTTTGTGCTCAACTTAAATTGAACAAATTAGTTCAGTTAAATTAACTGTTATGAGTATTTATAACTTTATTTTACTTTTGAGTTCAGAGCACTGACATATTTCAAGTAAACAGAACTGTTTCATTGTTTTGAGTTTTATGAACTCATTTCTTTTCATTTAGACAAACTTAAGTTTAACTGAAACTGGGCTGGGATTTCTATTTCCCAGCATGCTTTGCCCATGGCACTCAAAAGGGAGAATAAATGCTAAAATTAAGTGTTTTAAATTTAATTTTTTTTTTATTTTATTTTTGTTCATTAATGTTAAGAAGGATTTAGTAGTGATTAAAGGTTCCGTTCTTCGTGATCCCATGTTTCAAACTTTAGTTAGTGTGTAATGTTGTTGTTAGAGTATAAATAAAATCTGTAAAATTTTAAAGCTCAAAGTTCAATGCCAAGCGAGATATTTTATTTAACAGAAGTCGCCTACATCGAACGGCCAGTTTGGACTACATCCCTCTACTTCCTTCTTTAATGACGTCACTAAAACAGTTTTTTGACTAACCTCCGACCACAGGAATACACAAAAAAGGGGGCGTGGTCTTGTTGTGCTCCCACGGAGAAGAGCAAGAGTTGCGTTTGTAGAGTGTGTTTGTCGCCATGTCGTCGAAACGCTGTTATTTTCATCCTGCAGTCCAATCACTTTTGTTTGACCTTCCCAGGGACGCTGTACTTAGAGATCAATGGTTACAATTTATGTTTAACTCGGTTCCCGAAAATTATAATCCACATGTAAAACTATGTGCAGCACATTTTGCTGAGGACAGCTTCCTCAATCTCAATCAGTTTAATGCCGGATTCGCACAAAGATTATTCTTGAAAGATGGAGCAGAAGCTGCTGTCGAATCACAACACAGGAACCGCTGGCACAATCAGAACTCGTTACGTATTTCTGAAGGAGGGACTTCATAGAACAAGGAAGTCATCAACCCGTTTTTATGACAGTGGAAACAGCGGTATACAGATAAGTAAATTATGTGAAAAATACTGTGTTTTTTTACACGCGAAACATGAACACATGTTATATTGCACACTATAAACACAATCAAAGCTTCAAAAAAACACGAAAAACAGGACCTTTAATGTTTTGTTATGCTAATTTAGAAGAGTTTCTGGTAATGTGGGTTTTTGGAGAGTTACCATCATGTTGACAAGTAGCACATGCGGCTTAGTTTGAGAGCAGGTAAGTTACATGCTCCAAGTTGCTGTACTCATTCAGTAAGTGTTATACCATGCTATTTTAAACATGTTGGCAAATTAACAAATTGGCATGTTTTGAATTTTCTTATTAGGGTTTATAGGGAAGTAAATAACTCATTTGATTTGCAAGAACTCAAAAAATAAAAAAGTTAATTAATTAAATATTTTATGTTAATTGTTATTAAAGTGTATGAGATAGCTAACTTATTACTTCAAGTAAAGGGCAATTGAAATGCATGAGTACTACAAACTCAAAACTTGGTAGTTCTGCTTACTTAAAAGTGGGAACATCATAACTCAAAAAAAAAAAAAATGATGCTACTGATTACCTCAGTTGAGTTAGCCCAACTTATTTGGGTTTACAGTGTGTGTGTGTAAAGAACATTTCTTTACATTTCCTTTTTATACTATAAAGGTCCTTTTGTGCAATGGAAAGGTGCAGTGAATGTTCAAGGTTCTGCACCATTTGATGCCAATACAGAACCATTACTTTTTTAAGAATGTTGGTGAATAAAAGTATCAAATCCTTCATAAAAAGGTACATTTCTAAGTGTTTTCAAACTGGTGAATGATAGCGTACAACAGCTGCACAATGATCCACATGCTCACTACATTCTTTCTCTTTCTTTCTTCATCAAACATCTCATGCACAGTGCCTCTCAAGTGCACATTACCAGACAGTCAATGTAAATTTGCATATTTAGTGGGATGAACAGAATAAGGGAAAGAAAGGGAAAAGTGCTTTGAGGACTAAGAGGAAGGTTGAACCCTCAGGCGGAGCAAGATTCATGGAGGAGGACGTGCCCGCCGCCCGCCAGCTGGGACTCACTGCACTGCTGGAATGTAAGGAGAAGGGAGCAGAGGGCAATGTTATGGATGCATAAGGATCAGTACCCAAGAGATACAGGCCAAAGACACGGGGACCCGCAGATAAGAAGAGAGAAGAGAAACCAGAGGAGGGACAAGGGACATGACAGTTGTGCAGGGATAATAACAGCAATTTACACAGGGCTTTTCCTGGTCGAAAAAGGCCTTCAGTGGTAGCTAATATACGACATAGGCCATAATGCTAGTTTCCACTTTCTTTCTTTCTTTTTTTTTTTTTTTCTTCCCACAATCCTCTCTCTCTCTCTTTTCATCCACAACCCCTGTCCCTCGGTCTAACTTGGCAGGGTATTTTTTTCTGTGCCTCTCCTCTATTCCTTTTTTGGTCTTTAATTATCACTAATTAAGCTCTCCCTCGTTTGCTCCATTTTTCTCAGTGGGAGAGAGCGGGTTGAATAATTGGATGGAGAGAGGAAGACGGATGGCTCCTCCTGAGCCCAGGATTTGTTCAGTCACGGCACACAGGAATCTTCTGCGTGTGTTCCATCCTTTAAACGCCCTTCCTCTTTTGCTCCAAACGCCTGGGGATACTCATGCAAACCTTTCTGGGCACCGGGCCTTAAGAGTTATTTATAAAGATGCTCAAACTATATTCATTTTCCTCTTATGACTGTGCAAAATATGTACAGTGGATATACTTTGTAACCTCACTTGAATAGCTTGGATTTGATTTTATTTATATATACTGACTCTCCTACACTTCTGAAACCTGCTTCAAAAGAGATCTTAACAAGGTTAACTGGTTAACAGTCAGATTTGGCAAGATAATAACTGATAAAAAGAAAAAATGAATTCAATCTTTTTAAGATCTCAAATGTGCTTTCTAGAAAGCAATTACATTAAATGGAGAGTAAATGGAGGCATTTGGTCAAATATCCTACTTTTGTGATTTTTATCCTTTTGCGTTCCAGACTTCAACATCACAACTCAACTCAGTTGTTCCAACATGTGCACTACTGTTCAAAAGTTTGGGGACAGTAAGATTTTTGTTTGTTTAGTTTTGAAAGAAATTAATAGTTTTATTCATCAAGGACACATTAAAATAATCAAAACTCACAGTAAAGGCTCTGACATTGTTACAAAAGACTATTTCAGATAAATGCTGTTCTTTTGAAGTTGCCATTCATCACCATCATCAAAAAAAATGATCTTATATATTTTGATAATTTGGGTGATTTTGTTGCAATAGTCTACACACACAGAACTTTATTTGAACTGTTGAACTAAATTTACAAAAAAGAAAGAGTCAGAAGAGTCAGTAAAATAAAAACAAATAAACAAATTGAATTAAATTGAATTAAACAAATGGTCTCTTTGTCTTTTGTTCTTTGATTAACATGACAGAAAGCAGAAGGTTTATGCTGTCACTTTAAGAGCTTATGCATGGATCCAATATACTGTTACACAATGTGCATTTTCTCTCAACTACGTTCCAACACATACTGTATTTACCCAAATAATCAGCAAGACAGGCATTTTGACATAATTGTGTATGTATTTGAAGGTTTAAGTGGTCTGTTTAATAATAATTTCAGTATCGATAAATATCGAAATATCAATATTTTTGACAACACTAGTTCCCACCATGCCTTTTCAGGAAAAAATAGGAATGGCATTACAGACTCAAACCCACAGTTACCAAATGAGCAGCTCAGCTCAATGCTCAATCACAGCTCAGATAATTTTTCACATTTTATCTGATGTTTAGAGACCAATTTCAATCATTTATAGACCAGTTAATGTAAAATAACTGTGTCAGGAACTGTTCTGCTGTTGACTCAAGTCAATAAAAGCATTTACAAGCAGCGTTACAAGATACTTAAACAAATATTATCACAAACTCTCATGCACATGTGAATACTCCAAGAGGCCTGTCCTCATTTGCCTGAACAGACAGGAAGAACTTCACAAGGTCCTTCAGTCAGGCAAATTAGAACCTTAGAAGAGTGAGGAATCCTCTCCTATTTGGGTTTACAGAGTGCGTCTGTGTGTCTGAATCAGATCCCTACAGCATATATCTATCCTCAGGCAGGAATCTTGCTTCGGCTGTGCTCATAATGAAGTCTGTTTTGCTATTTTTACTCATTAAAATGGCATATCAGGAATTCGGCTGCATCCTCACTAAGGGGGTGATATAAGCTATGCTCTTGAAACAAACATACAATTGAACAAAAACCTCAGAATGTTCCTTTCAAACAAAGGAAACAAAATTTTGCATAGCTCGAATGACTATGATGACAAGAGTACAAATAGACGTAAAAAGGATCGATACATGCTCTCAGCTCTGGGCAAGAACTGGTGCTTCACAGTTGAGTTTGTTTGGATTACTGGAGAGCAGGAAATAGTGGCTTTCTTTGTGTGCTGAAATGTTCTATTAAGATGAATGGACGGCTGTGACTCACGCTTGGAACAGAGGACCTCCTTTATTGTCATATCAGTGGTATTCAAGCTAGAGAAATGAATATCTAGTTTATATCACATACGAATATCAGATTTTAATTTTTGGAATTCAAATAGAAATGTGTGTAGAGGAAGATATTTGGAATAATGTGCACCAATGATCGGAACACGTTAAAGCAAAAAGGGTCAATTTTTTATTATTATTTCATGTTGACTTAAAAGCTGTGGTAAAATGTTCTATGGTTATATATATAAACATTTGTAACATATAGTACATTTGAGTTCTTGGCAAAGGGAGAAAAAATGGTAATAAAATAAGCTGAAAATTGTCTTACCTGTCGATGCAGCATTTTTATGAAAGCAGCATGAGAAAAAGAGGAGAAAAAAAAGAGAAAGAGGAATTAGTCAAGCTCACTTAGACAAAAACATTTGACCTTTAAAGAAATCATAATCTTATAATACTTTTCCCTAATATCATATATCATTTAATTCTTGTTTTGTTGGATACAAAGCTCTGTATCTCAAAGGAAAAAACATGTGGCATTATTTTTGACTTTGACTAGTGTCACACTGAGAGAGGGGTTGAGAAAAGAAACTGAATAGAGATAGAAAATCAGTAAATAGCACAGTGTGCCCATCTCTGCAAGATGGAAGCTGGTTTGCAATTAACTCATTAAAGCACGTTAATTACTCAGGTAGATGCTGCGCATCATTAATTAGTAGTTCACAAATTCACACACAAAAAAAGCTGGTGAGTTATATAGTGTAATAATCAATAAAGTAAGTTCAAACTATGTCTTCGTCGCTCTGTTTCCTGTGCTGTGAACACAGACTGTGTTACTGGTTGCAGTGTGAGAAGTGGTGAGAATATGCATTGATGAGGTTTCATTTCCAATATCAGGGTTGTGATTTCCATGACTGGTGAAGACATGCAAATGAATAAAACTTTTAAAATCTTCAATTAAAAAAAAAAAAAAAAAATATCCATAAAATTAATTTTCAAAAAGCTAATCATCACAATTACCCATAAAATCATGGAAATTCACTCTGGGAACGCTGACTGATGCATGTGATAAAGTGTGTGATAGAGGACCTTCATATCACTCATATCACATATCACTTGGCAAAAGCCAATTAATAAAAAGCAGAAATAGAATAAGCAACTATCACTATTACTACTTTACTACTTCTCATATGGGGTTAGAGAGTTTTCAAAATTCCTGCCTTAAAAAATGATTACTGTTTGCGTTACAAACCCCAGAACACCTTATTAACACCTTAAGCCCTTAGAAACACCCTAGCAACCACCCAGAACATGCTATCAACACTAATATATGTACTTTATTTCATTTATATAGATCAGTGGCTATCAACCACTGAGAAGCCCTTAGCAACACCCTAGCAACCACCCAGAACATACTATAAACCACCAGGAAGCCCTTAGCAACACCCTAGCAACCACCAAGAACATCCTATCAACCACAGAGAAACCTTTAGCAACACCCTAGCAACTACAGAAACTATCCACAAGTTATATCAACAACCTAGAACTCTGCACAACCACCTAGAACACCCTAACAACCAAACTGGAAATCCTATTATTCAGCAAGAAGCCCTTACCAACACCTTAGGAACCACCAAAAATATCCTATCAATCACCAATAAGTTCTTAACAACTCCCTAACAACCATGCAGAACATCCTAGCAACACCCTAGTAACCAACCAGAACATCCTATCAACCACCATGGAGCCCTTAGCAACTCTTTAGCAACCAGCTATAGAACATCCTATCAACTGCTTAGAGACCTTCTAAAACACCATATCAACACCCTAGCAACCAGTCAGAACATTTTATAAACACCCAGAACACAGCAGCTATTTAGCATCATACTTAGAAAACCTCGGCAACCATATAGCAATGCCCTAGCAACCACCCACAACACGCTAGCATCATGGTGAAGTTTTGCCCTATGAGCTACTTGCATTTTTATTTTTTCATTTAGCCTATTTAATGAACACAATTTAGCCCCCCTTTCCCATCTTACTGAACTCTCCTTCACTCTGCTTCTGGTTAAACAAACTCAACAAGTTCTGTCTGAAGTGCTAAAAGCGGGTGATTAAGCTTCACAGACCACAGACTGTGGGACAAACGTTTCCTTTAGCCTGTGTATTATTTCCTCTTTAGCTGCGGTGAGTAAACATCCCGCGGCTTGCCTGCCCACTGCTCTTGCGCATTTCCCTGTATTGAGTCTGTGAGAGCTGCTGAGAAGGGTGGACATCCGTGACCTTGCGACACTGAAGGAGCAAAGCATGGATGCAGGCTGTATATTAAACACTTTCACTGGCGATGATGAACACACTCCAGTGAAAGAAAGAAAGAAAAAAAGGAAAGAAAACACACCACAAAACCAAATGAATTAGGTTGTACTGCAATTCATGCTCAGCAAAAAGGTAAAAAAAGAAAGATAAAGTCAACATGCAATTAAAATTATAGATATTATTATTATAATTATTAGTAAAATACTATTTATATTATAAAATACAATATAACATAATATAACATTATTATTATTATTATTATTAATAATAATAATAATAATAATAAGTATTATTATTATTATTATTATTAATACAATGATCTGTAATTGTAATGATGGCTCCAACGTTTTCTGTTAATGTAACCAAGGCCTCAAGGGTAAAAAAAAAAAAAAAAAAAGAAAAATCACAAAACAAAACAATCTATTAAAATGTAACCAAGATCTCAAGTGTAAAAACAACAACAACAAAAAAAACACAACACCAAACGAAACAAAAGTAAATAAAACAAAAAATCTATTAAAATGTAACCAATGCCTCAAGCATCAAAACAAAACAAAACAAAAACAAAACAATCTATTAAAATGTAACCAAAGCCTTAAGTGTAAAAACAAACAAACAAACAAAACAAAACAAAACTAAATAAAACAAACACAAAAAAAAATATTAAAATGTAACCAAGACCTCAAGTGTAAAGACAACAAACAAAACAAAACACGAAATGAAATGAAATGAAATGAAACAAAAGTAAATAAAACTAAAAAATCTATTCAAATGTAACCAATGCCTCAATGGTCAAAACAAAACAAAACAAAAACAAAACAATCTATTAAAATGTAACCAAAGCCTTAAGTGTAAAAAAAAAAAAAAAACACGAAACAAAACAAAACAAAACAAAACAAAACAAAACTAAACTAAATAAAACAAACACAAAAAAATATTAAAATGTAACCAAGACCTCAAGTGTAAAGACAACAAACAAAACAAAACACGAAATGAAATGAAATGAAACAAAACTTAATAAAACTAAAAAATCTATTAAAATGTAACCAATGCCTCAAGGGTCAAAACAAAACAAAACAAAACAAAACATGAAACGAAAAAAAACTAAATAAAACAAAAAATCTATTCAAATGTAACCAATGCCTTAAGGGTAAAAACAAAACAAAACTCTATTAAAATGTAAACAAGGCCTCAAGTTTAAAAACAACAAACAGAACAAAACACAAAACTAAACAAAACTAAATAAAACAAAAAAAATATATTAAAATGTAACCAATGCCTCAAGAGTAAAAACAAAACAAAATAAAACATGAAACGAAACAAAACTAAATAAAACAAAAAAACCTATTCAAATGTAACCAATGCCTTAAGGGTAAAAACAAAACAAAACTCTATTAAAATGTAAACAAGGCCTTAAGTTTAAAAACAACAAACAGAACAAAACACAAAACTAAACAAAACTAAATAAATCTAAAAATATATTAAAATGTAACCAAGGCCTCAAGTCTAAAAACAACAAACAAAACAAAACATGAAATGAAACAAAACTAAATAAAACAACAACAACAACAACAACAACAACAACAACAAAATCTATTAAAATGTAGGGTAAAAACAAAACAAGGTTAAAAACAAAATAAAACAAAACTCTATTAAAATGAAATAAATAAAATGAAAATCCTCCCCCTTTTAAATCCACCTAAATTCTCACTGGAAGCACCAGAGAGGTGCTTCATCTAAAGGCATGTTTCATGATTTTCTGTAGAGTATTAATTTAATGAAAATGATGTTAATGATCAACTAAACGAGCTATGAAAGCGATCTGATTCGTCCTCTTCTCAGAGCGCCTGCAGCTGCACAAGTGCCGCCCATAGCAGCAGGTGTCTCCTAATGATGGACTGAAGACTCTCTTCCACCTACTGCTCGATATTTATGAATGCTTTAAATTCAGTAATAAATGACAGACAGGGCTTAAAAGACGTTATGGATCCCCTGGTGACTGGTTTAAAATGTTTATTTTAGGTTAAAGAGAGGTTCTATGAGGTGTGGGGAAATCCGAGCCGGTTAGAGGAGGCAGATGGCTGGAAATAAGAGGACGGGAAAAGCGCCGAGACTCTGTTTTTGTCATTACAGGCAATAAGGGCCTTTTTTTTCTGGCTGGAATTTATGAGTCAACTGGCTATGGAGTTCACCGTACAATCATGGATTTGGAATGTGTCACACACGGTTAATGGGAAATGCATTTTGGATCTCCACAAGTGCAGGCTAGCAGCAAACTTGAGTCACTGGCGAGACTAAAGGAGGCCATCTGATTTGTGCCATACTGAGGTTTGCTAAGTCAGTCTTTATACTCTGTATTTAAACTCCAAAGGTTCAGAATCATGCACTGGAAAATTAGATTATCTAATCAGCCACTATTTCCAATTCATTATGTTTTTTCATTGTTTACTTGGTGCTTTTTGAAGCAACACTTCTGATATTCAATTTCAAAAGACCCCGAAACCAAACCGTTTCAGATGGGTTCAAACATAGTCAGCCAGAACTAGAAGAAAATAATTGCAGAAGGGAGAGTGGCGTCCTCCCATGCAGAGTTGCACATCTATTTGACTAATTATAATCAAGCCTTACAGAATCACCAATCAGACCTGCCACCATTTTTCAATCCGAGCTATAAAGAGGCTGGTCAAAGGTCTCATTAGGAAAATTACAGAGTAACTCTTATTGTCAGCACCTTTTACCCTCATACATGAGGTATTGAAGGACCAAACTGTAATTATGGAGAGTTTTTTTTCCTCCCGTTCTCTCTCGCACAAGTGTCTCTCCACTCCATTTGATGCTGTCTGATGAATATAATTAGGTGGACAAACTCTTACAAGAGAAAGACTGGCACTCAACTGAATTCTTGATGAGACAAAACGAAAGTGATTTGTTTATTACCGAGCCACTTTATACACAACATAAACACAGGGAAGTGACGGGTTAGACAATAATGCCTAAAGCATTATAAAGCAATTTTATCACTAAAGGCCGCCAAGTGGATGCGTACCCTGCTGAAAATAACAGCTTACGCCAGACTAAGATCGTTTTAGCTGGTTTTAAAGGGGTTTTGAGCACAAAAAAGCTGAAAACTAGCCAGTTAAAGTCCAGCAAAGAAGCTTAGACTGGTTTAGGATGAGCTGCTCAGGGTTATCATTAACTAAAACTATAATAATAAAATCTCTGAAAAATTCATTGCATATGGGATTATATTACCCTGCTAGAGTCTCGACTGGCACACGCAGGACTGTCGCTAGAGGGGGGAAAGGTGGTGACAATTCTGTGATTTCAACCTAGGGTAGCCCACAGCAACAACTCACACCGAGGCCCCGGATACCCTCGATACGGCCCTGGGCACACGTGTTCACAATGCTACACTCCTGCGGGTCTCTATAGCAATGCCATCCCCAAACGGACTGCATGCTGTCACCCACCTCAAACAGCATCCACGTTACAGGCCCAGAGGGCTTTTAATCACATTCCCACACTCCCTAGCAAATTACTGCCCCGTGATTGCAATCGATAATCCGATAGAAGCCACTAGACGTTGCCGTTAGGGACCGGGGACAAATGCCCATCAGAGCCGAAAAGCAGCAGGGGACATTGTGAAAAGCAGGGGGTCATGTAATGCATGAAAACACACACTGTGTCATTCACTCCTATTCTGCTTTTGAATATTATTACCCAAGGGCAGAAACTTAACACAAGCAGAATTTCTCATGTTGACAGGTATGTAAAATAAAAAAGGGAACAAGAGATGGAGAAATGGAAAAATTAGACAACTGCATTAATTCAGTTGACATACGGATGGAATGAAGAGAAAGGGAGAGCGAGCGAGAGAGCAAGAGAGAGACTGCATGTTAGAAAAAAGTTTGATGACAGACAGTATGAGATGAAATTGAAGAAATAGAAGAGTAATGGATAGCAGGGACTCTCTAGAACTTCAGTCTATCAGTCATTATTTGACAAAATGTTCAGCTCGTGTCCATTTCTCTTTATCTCTCATTTCATTGATGGTGTTTTCTGCTCTCTCTTGCGTCTTTACTCCATTTGTCTTTTTGCACGCTCCAAAAAAGTTCTGTCTCTGGTGTCATCCATTGGTCATCTTTTCTCATCTATTCGTTCTGCACTCCTTATGACCTGTTTCCTTTAAGGTGCAACATCTTTAAAGGAACAGCTCACACAACAATGAAAAATATGTCATCATTTACTCATCCTCATGTTGTTCCAAACCCTTATTACTTTCCTATGTGGAATACAAAAGGAAGAATTACAATGAATGGAGCCTGAAGCTTTCAAGCTTCAAAGATAGTGCAAATGATGTATTCTTTTGTGTTCCATGGATGAAAGTTTGGATCGACCTGATGGATACATGGATCATATATATATATATATATATATATATATATATATATATATATATATATATATATATATATATATATATATATATATATATATATATATTCCTGTTTTAATATACTTTAAAATATAATTAATTTATTTAATAAATTAATTAATTAATAAATGGTTGTCCTGCTTAATTTTATTTTTATATTTTTTTTCATAACCTGTGATACTTTTTCAGGATTCTTTGATGAATAAAAAGTTAAAAAAAGAACAGCATTTATTTAACATAGACATATTTTGTAACAATATAGACTAGCATTCAAAGGTTTGGGGTTAGTATTTTTCTTTCTTTCTTTTTTTTTTTTTTTAAAGAAATTAATACTTTTATTCAGCAAGGATATGTTAAATTGATTATTATTATTTTTTTTTTAAGTGATAGTAAAGACATATATATTGTTAGAAAATATTTCTACTTTGAATAAATGCGGTTCTTTTTAACTTCTTATTCATCAATGAATCCTGAAAAAATGTGTCACAGGTTCCAAAAAAAAAAAAAAAACATTAAGCAGCACAACTGTTTCCAACATTGATAAAACTGAGTATATAAATCAGTATATTAAAATGATTTCTGAAGGATCATGTGACACTGAAGCCTGGAGTAATGGCTGATGAAAATGCAGCTTTGAAAAACAGAAATAAATTATATTTTAAAGTATATTAAAATAGAAAACGTCTCAGGTTACGCATGTAACCCTGGTTCCCTGAGAAGGGGAACGAGACACTGTGTCTGAAGGCATTCCCCAAAGTGTATTCTGACGCAGTGTGATTCCCATTCGAAAGGGAATCATTATTTTAAATTGTAATAATATTTCACAATATTACTGTTTTTTTCTGTATTTTTGATCAAATAAATGCAGGCTTGATGAGCAGGAGAGACTTTTTTCAAAAACATTAAAAATAGTAATGTTTCCAAATGTGTGTATAATGTGCGTGTTTTAAAAAGAAGCAAAAATAATCACTTGGTCACTTCTTGGTCCAGGTCAGTGGGTTTGGGTTTCTATAATCACATCTTAAAATGGCTATTAACAAACAAAATGAAATCTAATTCCTAATCTCTGCCTCCCGTTCTCGTGAGCCTATTTGCACAGCTGATTGCTTTAAATCTGAGATTATGACTGTACACACACCTTCACACATCCATCACTTTTCCTGTCATCTCTCTCAGCATGGATGTCTTTAAATATGCCACTGTTTGCCATGGTTTAATGTTCATTCACCTCCTAGGGCAACGATGCTTTCCTGATACCGGGCCAAACTCTGAGCCACCAGTGGGAAACAGAGCACTGTGTGTGGATGACGGCCCTACAATCACACTGGGTTTAATTGCCTGTGTGAAATTAGATCTGACCGCATGTCAAATGCACAGTCTGTGCAAGAGACCATTTCATCTGCAGACAAGATACAACATTGTAATTTTCTATTCTGAAGCTGAATCTGAGAATGACGGTCTGCATTGTGGGCAAAGATCAAATCGCATATTCTGTTGGATTTTGATGCACAGCTAAGCTAATGGTAACGGCTATCAATTGTACTTTGTGAACTCTCTAACTTAAATGGGATCTCTGTGAATGTTTCATGGTAGGTTCCCAGCAACCCTTCTATGAAATACTGACAGGAATAACAGTAAGATGTCAGTGCAATAAGAAGAAATGTTTTACAGCGTAGTCACTGCATATCATATTAGTGTCATATCTTCATTTTAAGCCAAATGCAATGCCTGATTTACCTCTGTGGGCGTCAGAAAATGAACATTTACTGTGACAGGAAAACATCTCACTTGCATTTTCTCGGGCGTGAAGAAATGGACAGGCTTCTTTCAGCTCATCGTCACAAATGCATTTTCATTTGGGCATTTCAGCTTAGCTAGCAAGGACAGGAGCGGGAGGAAGTGAGTTAAGTTATTCTCATAACCAGATGCTCTGAAACCTTCTTGGCTGACAGATAAGAGAATAAATGTATCAGGGGAAAAAAACAACAACAACAACAACAATAACAACTTGCAATGGCATTCGTATCAGAGATGAAATCAAGTAGAAGGACACTGAGGAAACCCAATTTCAAGTTGGTGAGATTCACATTCTCAGTTATACAGCCATACTTCAGACATGTGATATACTTCATTCATACACGTTATCAGTTCCATAATGACAAATAAACCTAGCAAATGATACTATTGGGTACATGGTCATGATTCCTTAGTGTTTATTTCTTTAGTGTCTATAACGCTCAAAATACTTAACTGGTTTGAGAAGGACAAAATAGTTCAGTCAAATGAACTTTTATGAGTCTTTAGCACTTTCTTTTTCTTTCAAGTTCACAGAACTGATATATTTTAACAGTTTCATTGTTTTGAGTTTTATGGACTCATTTCATTTAATTTCGACAAACTTAAGTTTAATTGAAACTGGGCTAGGATTTCCCAGAATGCTTTGCCCATGGCATTTGAAAGGGAGAGTAAATGTTAAAATTAAGTGTTATACTGTATACTATTATACTGTGTTTATATATATAGATAGATAGATAGATAGATAGATAGATAGATAGATAGATAGATAGATAGATAGATAGATAGATAGATAGATACATTGTTATAGCTAGTTAAGTTTCCACTAATAAAAATGTTTTTGGTTTTCCAGTAAGTTTAATGTGTTTTTTGTTTGTTTGTTTGTTTGTTTTACCATTTTTTCGGATTTACAGTGTGTATAAAATTAGTTATTTTCATAATATGAAATAATTAATAAAATAATAATGCACTTTCATTGTTATTACATACTATAAATATTTAATTATAGCAAATTTTACAAATTATCTTACGATTAACACAAAATTTGCAATAGTCCAGGTTCCAAAACATAACAGTGTGAATGAAAAAGTGAAATGAAACCTGATCACAACTGATCATTCTTAAATCATGCTGGACAATAACATAAGGTTTGGCATAAAATAATATCATCAAGTATTCAATTAGAATAATACAACATAAAAGTGTTTTTACAGGTGTTACACTATATGTGAGCAACTGCAATACAAACAGGTTGCAGATCATATCTATTCATGCAACATATTGTAATGGATGCTTTCAGAGGTCATGACTTGTTTAGATCTTTTCACTCCTGGTTAACAAAATTAAATTAAGACTATGGTTTAACTAATGTTGTGTGTTTCAGTGGTTCTTATTGCTCTAAAAGTGAAGCATCATGTGGTGTGCAATGCAATGAAGTGTGAGAAACGCCCTGCTCTACCAAACGCTGCATCTGCATTTTCTCTTTTCTCGTGAGACTTCACAAATGTATTAAATATTGATCTTTACCCTGGTAGGTATATATTTGTTGAGCTCTCTTTCAAGAGAGCTGACTAACTTGGTTTAAACTCAACATCACATAAAATTAAAACAGAGGACATGAGTGAAGGTGAAATGTAACTTGTTCCATTCATAGAAAATAAATCTCATAGGATTCACACCAGCCCTAAAGAAACTGCTCTGAATTTGTGAGTCGGGCCATCTTCCTACAGAGCGAGAGAGATAAAATCAGCCGTGTCTCCCATGATAAAAGACACCACGGTTTCCAATCTCATCCACGCTAACTGTAAATGAAATATTAAACTTTGCATATATACGGGACATTAGCAGCCAACCTTGCCACTTTTCAATCAGACCTGGGGCGGAACAAGCGAGTCGAGGGATCAGCTAACAGCCATGAGGGAATCCTGGTAAAGCTGTCGTCTCGGCCGGTGTAGATCTAATACCCGTGAGTTAAATTACCGCTCACACAGAACAGGCCAGAGTGGAAAACACACAGGAATACAGGGATCAAAAACAACACAACCATGCAAATGAACTGAAGTGAATCACAGACTCTCTTCGGTTCAATCTAACTCTAATGCAGGAGATAGAAAGTCTGTCCTCAAACTAACTTTTTTATTGATTATTATTATTATTTTTACATTGTTAATCTCAATATAACACTCATTAAAAAGGTCATCTTCAAAAACACCCCTCGTTTGAAATAGCATTCCGAGGAGGATGGGGATTTGGGTCCCCCTTGGATGAAATGGGGTGGTAGGGCTAGGGGGGATGCCGGGGGGGGGGCCCGAGAATCGTCACCACCTTTCTTGGCCCTGGTTACTGGCAATAACATGAAAATAAGTATCAACTGATCACTATCAGTAAGAATTTTAATATCAGTGCATCCCTATTTCAAACATAGATAAATATGAATCTCTGAAATTACAACCCTTGTGTTTGGTTGTCATTAACTATTCTCTTTATATTTTGAGGGTCCCGAATGGGTATGTGTAAAAATAATAATATAATAAATCAGAGTGTCTATTTACTAGGGCTGGGACAATACATCGAATCTTGATTCGCGATACGAAGAATCTGCAGCTGTCCAGCAGTCTTCTTCGTGAGCGTTTGAGAGTGTGCAGTTAAAAACTAGCCTAGAGTGCCATCTGCCATTAAAACTAAGCTCAGAATTGATTAGAGAGAGAAAATATCAGCATTGATCCAGATTCACTGTATCGATCGAGAATCAATGTATCGTCCCAGCCCTACTATTTACACTAAGTGCAAATAGTGGTTGATAGATGCCATTTGCACTAACTCCGCCCACCACTGTCTGATTGAGCCAGACAAAATTACAATAGAAATCCTTCTAATAACAGGATCAGTGGTGTAGAGAATAAGGGTGGTATTAGCTTTTGACAAGACTGACCCAAGTTCGAATCCACCTTTATCCAACTCATTCTTCTCTGTTTTCCCATCACATATCAGCTCAAAGAAGCTTTTAAAAATTAAGAAAATATTCGAAAAGCGGAAATAAAGTGGCAAACTGGTATCTAATAGTGGGAATAAAGTGTTTATTGGTAAGGTTAGGAGTAGGTGTATGGGTGGGATATACAGTAATGATTAGGGGTGTAACGATTTATCGTAGTACGATATTTCGCGATGCAAACATGTTACGATATGCATCGTAGAGTGATGGCGATACTTTTACGATATGACGGCAGTTTAATCTTTTTGGTTGAGCTGCCGACGTGACCTACTCTGCAAGGTGGCAGTGAGAGAAGCCGGTTGTCACCGCATATAAATGGTATGTCTCAATCAGCTCTCTAGTTCAGTAAGTGTTTCGGGCACACATTGAATCTTGCAAGCAGGTTTAAACGTTTCTCATGTCAGTCTCTTGCATGGTCGCGTGAGAAAAGTCGTGGCTTTCTTTCACCGCAGAAAAGCAAAAGACGCTTGCGATGCTTTGCTTTAAGAAGTTCTGTGGGGCCGTTCACATATTGCGTATTTTCCGCGTGCATGTCAGTTATTCTTTTCAAATGTAGCCGCGCGGCAGGCGCGCTCATAATGGGATCAACGCGGTCGCGACGCGCATGCAATTCTCAACTTTTCAGAATGCCGCAAGCGCACCGCAGGTCGTGTGACAAGAATCAACCAATCAGCTATGGCCTTTCCGTAACAAAACATCAAAAGCTCAGCCGAACAGCTGATAGCTGTACATGGTGGTTTTTATATCTTATCTCCATCAATATATCTCGTAGTAAAACTAATGCAAGGGCTAGAAATCATTTATCCTTTGCAGAAACATCCTGATCCTCTTGGAGAGCTCAGTTCATGGTTGCATAGCAACGACCGACGCCACGGGAGCACAAGCGCTTTGGAAAGAAGGAGAAGCGGTGCGGCCGCGCCTTCCACGCGTTTTTAGACGCGATATGTGAACAGCACCTATTCATAATTCTAAGTTCATGTTAAATTTAACATTTTTTTTCAGTGACAGACAGCCCTATTCAACTGTTAATTTGAATACAGAAGGTTTTTATTAAACCTTGAAATGTGATCTTGTATGTACAACAAGGAAAATTATTGAAATTTGTTCATGTTTTTTGAATAAATCTTGTTTGAATTTCAGTTTCATTTTGTTCAAAATATCGTGATACGTATCGTATCGTGAACTCTGTATCGAGATACGTACCGTATCGTGACCTGAGCGTATCGTTACACCCCTAGTAATGTCCCAATGAGGCGGCATCCATTTATGATTTTATAAATGTGTTGTTATTATTGCATTCTTTTTTTATACTGTACTACAATACAAAAGTATTGTACCACCATTAGCTGCCACTATTTGCACCAAGTATAAATAGCAACAGCTTTTTTCACTCAGTGTAAATAGCATCTATCACTATTTACATTTGTGTAAATAGCATTTAAAGGTGCCCTAGATTCAAAATTTGAATTTACCTTGGCATAGTTGAATAACAAGAGTTCAGTACATGGAAATGACACATTGAGTTTCAAACTCCATTTCTTTCTCTTTCATTTGTTTAAAAGACTTCCGGAAAACACGCGGATCTCAACATAACACAGACTGTTATGTAACAGTCGGGGTGTACGCCCCAATTTTTGCATATGCCAGCCCATGTTCCCAACATTATGAAAGGCATTAGACAAGGGCAGCCAGTAACGTCTGGATCTGCACAGGTGAATCATCAGACTAGGTAAGCAAGCAGCGAAAAATGGCAGATGGAGCAATAATGACTGACATGATCCATGATAGCATGATATTTTTAGTGATATTTGTAAATTGTCTATCTAAATGTTTCGTTAGCATGTTGCTAATGTACTGTTAAATGTGGTTAAAGTTACCATCGTTTATTACTGTATTCACGGAGACAAGAGCCGTCGCTATTTTCATTTTTAAACACTTGCAGTCTGTATAATTCATAAACACAACTTCATTCTTTATAAATCTCTCCAACAGTGTAGCATTAGCCGTTAGCCACGGAGCACAGCCTCAAACTCATAGAGAATCAAATATAAACATCCAAATAAATACTTTACTCACATAATTCGAAGCATGCATGCATGCATGACGAACATCTTGTAAAGATCCATTTGAGGGTTATATTAGCTGTGTGAACTTTGTAAATGTGCTGTAATATAATCGAGAGCTTGTGTGGCAGGGAGCACGCAAATTAAAGGGGTGGCGCGCTGAAAAAATCAGTGCATAGTTAATGATGCCCCAAAATAGGCAGTTAAAAAAATTAATTTAAAAAAATCTGTGGGGTATTTTGAGCTGAAACTTCACAGACACATTCAGGGGACACCTTAGACTTATATTACATCTTGTGAAAAAGCATTCTTTGGCACCTTTAAAGCTATTTGTACCTGGTGCAATTAAATACTTTTCATGCTATTTATACTTAGTGTAAATAGCATCTATTGCCATTTGCACTTAGTGTAAATACCATTTATCACTTTTTTGCACTAAGTGCAAATAGCTGCTGCCATATTCAGTATCAACCTCTTAGGTTTCAGTTAAATAGTTATATATAAATACAGTCTCTGACCTAATCAAAATCAATTTGACAAATAATACTGAAGTTTTACTCTTTGTTGTACAATAAAGTATATGTTTGAATGTTAAACTTAGTTTATAAACAGTTTTCATAAAATGAGAAAAGGTATCAACTATCAATCCAATGCTTAAATTTACATTTACATTTAGTCATTTAGCAGACACTTTTCTAAGTACTGTATGTTTTTTGAGATCTGAGATGTCTCACAAGAGTTAACCTGCAGTCTTTATCGTAATCTTTCATGGGTCTGCAGAATGAAAGAGGAGCGGCAGATGGATGGAAATTGAATGAAATGCTTTATGAGGCTCAGGGCACAACAACCGGAGAAGCTCATTAAATAGAACTTGGCACCCAGGGATTCTTTTGGTCATAAACACACACTCTCGGGTATAACAAAACATGTAGTAGCTAAAAGCTGCCAGAGGTGGACATTTTATCACAATTCCACTTTGAGGCGTAAACCAGCGAACAAACATTTAGTAGATCCCTGTCCGCAGCAACACAACCAGTGAGGTCTAAAATACCTGGAGAAAGTATTCAAAATCTATTTTTGAATGCCTGTTAATGAAGAAAGATGCTTTTTGCCCACAAAATGGAGTAGTCTATCAGCAGGTTCTAACTGCTAAAGCTAGCAAAAACCTGGTTTCCACACATAGATTTGTCTTGAACAGACGAACAGATGAACAGTCACAGACGTTGTTATTGCTAAGGTCATATTGGCCAACTTGTATGGTTGACACATTTCATAACACACAGTCTACTATGAAAGTTTTAAACAAACAGACATATCTGTGCATAAACAAACATGCAGTATTTTAACCGAAAACAGTCCTGGCCACTTCGCCTTGCTTTGCATGACATGTAAATGTTCAAGTACTCTTCATTAGCGTTCAGCTCAGCCTTCCAACGAGTGTTTTTGCCAATAAGAAAATGGAGATTTACGAGTAATGGTGCGGAAATTCACTGGCAGTCGTCCTCCCTCTACCGCTTGGAGCGCGACACGGCCACATCAGAGCACATGGAGCTGTTGTGGAGAAGACGAGACTTCCATTCCAGTCAATTTGATATATTAAACAATTATTGAATATGCCACCAAATAAAAGTCTCTGACAAACAGGCCTGTGTAAATCTTTGGGCCGCTCTGTTAGATTATGTATGCCTTCATGAATAATGCAGCAAGTTATGCGAGTAAATAAATAAATAAAGTGTCGAAACAATCAGAAATGAAAACAAATATGTTCTCGTCACCGCTTTAGCTGATTCTATTGTTTTGATGACGAGAAACTCTGAGGCCGTTCTGGAAATCTAAATGGCCGAGTCGATACAAATCTGCTTGGCCGTCAGTCACGATTATATTTGAGGGTTTATTTTGATGATCACATTATAAGCCTCTCTGAAGGTTTGATGGATTATGAGCTGTTTAGCTGATGTAGAGTAATAATTTGATTGACAATTGGGGAGACTGAAGTCAGTATGAGGCACACACACACACACACACACACGCACAGCAGTACTAAACTACTCAATACATTGCAATCGGTGTCAGCGGGTGCTTCTAAAAGTACTATAAACCAAGCACAAAACTGTACAAGCATTGCAAAAGACTGAAGTATGAGAGTTAAACAAATTTTTTTACAATCAACTGGATCTACATCACCGAATAATCTGAGTGTGACTTGATAATAGTGGTGTTTTAAATTTCCAACACTGTCAGTCACTGTTTCAATGGCTATATTCAGAAAAGTACACTACCATGCTACTCTCACTATTGCTGCAGTATATAGCATGTATACTGTAAACTCTTTGAGAATTTTCTGTATATATAACACATAGATGACCTACTACAGTACATTTGTCAAAATGAACAGCATACAAGAGCACTTATCATGTTGAATGGTGTATCCCACAAATGCAAACATGGAATAATAAAGATAAATAATTGGTTTTAATTCGAAGATAATAAAGCTGTGTTCCAATTTACCTCGAAAGAGGGATATTGGAGATGGGAATGATGTCACACTCGAGTCGACCGTGTTCCAGTAAAGAGATCGGAAAACTAAGACGGACGCTTCCAGGCAAACATTTGTTGTGCTTGCTCTTTCATAATTCAAACACATAAAAAAAGCAGTATTTGCACAGATGATGCCGAAGTACCAAGTCCACAAATAGAGATTGGATAATACTGTGTGGAACATTGAGTTTATTGAGACACAGGCAAAGAAAAAGTTTCACTTCGGTTGAAGCGCTGAGCAGCCATATTGGATTCTGAAGTTTCCCAGTCAACAACTTCAACCTGGGGGGCGTTCCTATTAAAAGTTACTACTGGGAACTAGGAATTTCCCACTTCTGAGGAAAAACGGAACGCACCATTCGTGGATACGACTCACATAATTAAACATGGAATGTGATTAGGTCATGTGACATTTTAGTGAGGTCATGTGACAACAATGTAGCATATCTTTATATTGCAATGTTTCAAAATGTGATATTTACAATTATATGTAAATATAGATGTATGATGTGTTATACATATAAATTTAATATATGCATCATGTGTCAGTAATGGCTGTTAAAAATACTGCTTTGCCATTACATGAATACATTAAATTTTAAAATGATATAGAAAAGAGTCATTTTAATTTGTAATAATATTTCACAATATTACTATTTTTACTGCATTTTTGATCAAATAAATGCAGCCTTGTTGAACATAAGAGACTACTTTCGAAAGCATTAATAAAATCTTACTAACCAAAAATTTTGATCATAAATATGCCATTTCCACACTTACAATGCAATTTGATATGAAGCTTTGCTTTCTGTATAGCTTTAAATCAGCCACATCATTATAATAATGTGTGGTGTTAATAATCTTCAAACCTCTGAGCCACTGTTTTTGCTGCTTGTATGTTTAAATTCAAGTTGAGATCCTCATACATTCCTGTCTTGTCCTTCGGATCAGTCTTCTCTTTGATGTATCACACTGCCTGAATCTTTCACCTTCCATTGTTGCCTTTTCATCATTTTTTACTTTTTTTATATATATATATCTTTTCTCTCTCTCTTACTATGTTTCAAAGCTCAATGTTTCTCCCGGGGGACTGTTTTCTAGCGAAAGACGGATTGCTGAAACATTTGTTACCCGACTAAAGTCTCTTTTCTTCTCCCACTGGTAATGTTCAATTGCACCATGATCAGGCGGGCACCCGGGGCCATCCAACTGGGACCGTGAAACGCTGCAAGGATTGCAGTTTTCCTGCTCTCGTCTTCTGCTTTAAATCACCTCACCTATACCAGCACTCAAATCCGCTATTAGTGCTGTAAACGAATACAGTCTCGGTTCAGCCCTGAGACGATTATGGTTAAAGACCCGGCGTTAAATTTTATTTCATCATCGGCATGGCTATTTCCAAAAGTCTCACATCAACATTTACTCGACACAGCTGAGTAATTGCTCAGGCTGGTGTTCACCTGCACACGTGCGTGGAGACTAAACTCTTTGCCTGGAGCTAAAACCCTTACACTAAATGTGATGACTGAGTCTCTGTGGACTAGTGGAGTTTCATAATGAATCTTTTAAGGAAACTAACCATTCTCTGACTTGTAAAGCATGTGACTGCTTTGATGGCCTTTTCATGCCTTTGAGGACTGTAGCATGAGCAAATATCCCAAAAGTACAAGCATTTTGTTGAATGCATGAGCTTACTGAGCAAAACGAACAAACTGGTATACAACGGTTTGTTTGTATGCAAACAAACTGAACAAATAAAGTTTGAATGATGCTCTGCAGACCAACTGAACTGACTGAACAGGGAAAAAAAGAGATAAGTCTCTTAGAAGAACTCTGTGTGAATGACCTGAGTGAATCTGTTGAGTGACAACTCAATTGAATTCTAATAAAACTAGTCGACACCTACACACTCTAAGCGACAAAAAATGTCACTGAAAAAATCAGTAAAAGAAACTGAACAAAAGATTTGAGTCACTGAGATTAATCTAAATCCCGAACCATTAGTCTCTGTGGACTTGCTGATCGCTTCCAGCTATTGTAATGACCAACAAAAACATCTTCCTGAATTAATCTATTAATGAATTTGAAGATTCTTTTTCAACAAATTGATCCAGAAGATTCAATTTAGTTGGATGAATCAAAATCCCCACTACTATTAGTTTATGTGGACTCGCTGGTCGCTAGATAATACTGTAATGGCCAACAGAAAGTTCTTGTTGAATGAATCTATGAACAAACTTAAGTGATTCTATTCAGCAACCAGACGCAAAAGATTCAATTCAGTCAGATGAATCAAAACCCCCACCATTGGTCCCTGTGGACATGCTGGTCGCTACTTACTAGTGTGTTTGAGCAATTCTATTCAGCAATCAGATTCAAAAGGTTCAATTCAGTCAAATGAATCAAAATCCCAACCATTAGTCTATGCAGACTCACTGGTCGCTACTTGCTAGTGTAATGACCAACAGAAAGTCTTGCTGAATTAAATCTATGAACTAAATTGAACATTTCTTTTCAGCAACCAGATTCAAAAGATTCAATTCAGTCAGATGAATCAAAACCCCCACCATTGGTCCCTGTGGACATGCTGGTCGCTACTTACTAGTGTGTTTGAGCAATTCTATTCAGCAATCAGATTCAAAAGGTTCAATTCAGTCAAATGAATCAAAATCCCAACCATTAGTCTATGCAGACTCACTGGTCGCTACTTGCTAGTGTAATGACCAACAGAAAGTCTTGCTGAATTAAATCTATGAACTAAATTGAACATTTCTTTTCAGCAACCAGATTCAAAAGATTCAATTCAGTCAGATGAATCAAAACCCCCACCATTGGTCCCTGTGGACATGCTGGTCGCTACTTACTAGTGTGTTTGAGCAATTCTATTCAGCAATCAGATTCAAAAGGTTCAATTCAGTCAAATGAATCAAAATCCCAACCATTAGTCTATGCAGACTCACTGGTCGCTACTTGCTAGTGTAATGACCAACAGAAAGTCTTGCTGAATTAAATGTACAGTATGAACTAAATTGAACATTTCTTTTCAGTAACCAGATTCAAAAGATTCAATTCAGTCAGATGTATCAAAATCCCCACAATTAGTCTCTGTGGACATGCTGAGCGCTACTTATTAGTGTGATGACCAACAGAAATGTCTTGCTGAATGAATCTATAAACGGATTTGAGCAATTCTGTTCAGCAACCAGATTCAATTCAGGCGGATGAATCAAAATCCCCACCATTAGTCACTCTTGACTCGATGGTCACTACATACTAGTGTAATGACTAACAGAAAAGGTCTTGCTGAATGAATATGAACAAATTTGAATGATTCTTTTCAGCAATCAGATTCAAAAAAATTCAATTCAATCAGATGAATCAAAATCCTCACCATTTGTCTCTGTGGACAGGCTGGATGCTACTTAGTGTGATGACCAACAGAAAAGTTTTGCTAAATGAATCCATGAACAACTTTGAACAATTCTTTTCAGCAAACAGATTGAACATATTCAGTCAGATGAATCAAAATGCCCATAACTAGTCTCTGTGGACTTCACCATACATCGAGGAGGGAAGAAAAAGTGAGAGAGAGAGGCGTATTTTTAATTTGCACAGGTGTGCTGAATAGAATGGATTTGGTGAACACAGTCCAATGGTGTTTTACATATAGATTGAATTAGAGAGAAGTTCTGCCCTTCATTAATGTCCTTTATGCTAATACAGGCAACACATGTTCAGCAGAGAGTGTCTGAGTGAAAGAGCGAGCGTGTGCGCGCATGTGTCGCGGTCCAGACACACAGGCAGCGAGAGGCTTAACAAAAAGACTGACTGCAATAGGAGAGAATGATAACAACTGTAGAGAGGGCACAAGAGCAAACAGGTGTGAACAAAAGACAGAAAAGGCAGCTGTGTGTGAGAGACAGAGACAGTAAAAGACATCGAGTAAATCCCAGGGAAAGAAAGAACAGAGTAGGACAATAGAAAGCACTTCTCACAAGGATGGACAGCTCAGACCAAAGAGAAAGAGAGAGAAAACAAGAACGTTTGTGTCTTAAAGGGATAGTTCAGACAAAAATGACAATTCTGTCATCCTCGTGTCAACTTAAGCTTTGAAAATTCACCTTTTGTGTTCTACAGAACATACATGTTTGGAATGAAAGTGAACTGTTCTTTTAAGGTCGCTGAAGGATGAAGCTGGATTCCATGTGCTGAAACGCTTTTCTTCAGTGAGATAACAGAGTCATTAGAGAAAGAAACCAGAAGAGCTAACGAGAGAATGGAAAGAGAGAGAGAGAGAGAGAGAGAAAGACAAAATGGAGACTGTTTATTTGTAAAAGGGTCTGGTTTTGCGACCCCTGCATGTTAGGAATAGCCAGTATATTGAATTTTCACAACGTTTTTGCTGTTGATAAAAAATTAAGGAACATGGTGAATATTGCAAAAGTGGTGTTATTCATTTCTGTAAAAATTCTTCAAACTTTTGAATCTATTCAGTGAAGACGTTCTATATACAGAATATAACTATAGTAGTCAACATTTGAAGTGGATCAAAACCTTTCATCAAACTTCTTCTTAGGACAGCTTAGTTCTTAGGACAACTTTGATTAACGTTTTTGATCCACTTCAAATGTTGACTACTGTATATGGTTACATTAATGTTTAAAAGCTTGGGAGATATTTTAATGTTTTTGAACGTCTCTTATGCTCACCAAAGGCTGCATTTATTTGATTAAAACTACAGTAAAAACAGTAATATTGTGAAATATTATTTCCATTTAAAATAGCTCTTTTCTATTTTATATATATTTTAAAGGTGCAGTTTGTAAACTTGTTTGTAAAATTGTAAATTTTAGCAGCATCTAGTGGTGAAGTTGTGAATTGCAATATAGAGACGCTACGGTGGCCAACACAGGACAAAAATGTTGTCGTTTGAGACTGCAGAGAGTAGCTAGTCAATCAAACGCGCTCTGTAGAGCAGTTTGTCCATTTAGGGCTACTGTAGAAACATGCCAGCGCAAAATGGTGATTTGACATGGAGGGGGACCTGCGTTGTATGGGATAGAAATGGCTCATTCTAAGGTAATAAAAACATAGTTATTTATATTATATTGCACTTCTGTCAATAGATCCTCCTAAAATTTACACACTGCACCTTTAAAAAATGTAATTTATTCCTGTGATGGCAAAGCTGAATTTTCAGCATCATTACTCCAGGCTTCAGTGTCACATGATCCTTTAGAAATCCTTCTAATATGCTGATTTGGTGCGTAAGAAACATTATCATCATCAATGTGTTAAAAACTGTTGTGCTGCTTAATGTTTTTGTGGAAACCATGATAATTTTTTTCAGGATTTTTTAATGAATAGAAAGATTGAAAGAACAGCATTTATTTAAAATATTTTTTATTCATATTTTATATTTTGTAAGAATTTAAACGTCTGTGAATGAATCCTTGCTGAACAATGGTATTAATTTCTTTTAAAAAGTTGTACTAACTGTGTAATTTATATTGCTCACCCTTCTTTATATGAAGTGTTCCACTGAATAGGCATTGTAGAGCTTATAACCTGTTCTATTTCCAGCAGTCAGAAATGACCAGTGTAGAATCAGTAATGGTATCCTGGTTCACAGGGTCCTGTTGGAGCGTGGGTATAGGATTACAAGCAGGGGTCACACAACCCTAACCTTGGCCCCAGTCCACAGCTAATGCAAAGCACATCTCTTCATCTAATAATACCCGTTGGTCTCTGTTCCCTCCAAAACCTACAGATCATTATATCCCTCCATTACTGTCATTTTTATGTTTGTTCCATGCATTCTGGATATCAGACCTAACCTGCCTCTTCCTCTGCTTTCTCCACAAGTGGCGTCTCATCTCTGGCCAAGCATGTAATGAATATTGCCAAGGAGCTTCAATCAGGGATGACACATAGAACATAAGCAGATGTTGGCATGTGTTACCACACTACACATATCCCCTACTCACATCCAATTATGTAAACATAAAGACTGAATCTGAGACACCATAATCTCTTGTAAATATCCATGGCCACACACGCAAGGCTCATATTCAATATACACTTATGAAACAAATAGATCCTGTCCTAGATGCTCATTTGTCAATACAGGATTCCTGTCAACTACTGTGTCACTTCACAATACCTGTGAATTAACATCACATACCCCATATTAAAGGGACAGTTCACTCAAAAATTACAATTCGTTGCAACCTGGTCTCATAGGAGAGACGTACCCGTGGGCACGTTTTCGCGAGACACAAAATTACGTACCGTCGAGTACGTCTCTCTGCAGTTTCCGACAGAAACGAACGCTAGAGGCCGGTAAAACGTCGATAAGCGCTTTTGCTCATTTTCACACACGGTTTCGATGACGGCCGGGGTCGGATTATGGATTCGTAAAGACTAGTTTTGGCATCTCCTCGCGCAATATCATGTTACGACTTCAAAACGCATCTGACCAGAGTGCCCGATTTGTAAACGAACGTACTTTGGACTTTCCGGCTCTCTGCGTTTCGCTTTTTTTTGGCCATAACCAAGCTTGCTCGAGTCGACTCCCCCTGCCTGGGTACAATTCCCACGAAAGGCTACTGACGGCAAAAAAAAAAAAAAAAAGAGAGCTCAAAGAGAGAAAAACGGTACACGACCGCGGACGCTTCTTACGTCACGTTTGCTTTTCTTAAAACTATCGGGTAGGTTTAGGCGTAGTGTCGGTGGGAAGTTATTTTAAAACGCAACGGAGCGCAAATGTCAAATCGAGAACCGCGGCGATTCGTCTAAAAAGCAACGTCATAAAAACGTACCGCATTCACCCTATTATCTGCTCCGGCAAAAAAAAAAAAAAAAAGAAAAAGGAACACACTTTTAGCGCCACTCAGTGGACATTTCGCATCAAAACTGCAGCGATATGTACTCATTGGTAAGTATTTCGCGACTCGCGAAAACGTGCCCACGGGTACGTTTTCGTCATGAGACCAGGTTGAATTCATTACTCACCCTCAAGTTGTTCCAAACCTGTATGAGCTTCTTTCTTCTGTTGAACACAAAATAATATATTTTGAAGAATATTGGTAACCAATCAGTTGATGCCACTGATTTCCATAGTATTTTGTTTTTCCTACTATGGAAGTCAATGGCTACCGTCAACTGTCTGGTTACCAACATTCTTCAAAATATCTTCTTTTGTGAAGAACTCATACGGGTTTGGAGGATGAGTAAATGATGACAAAATTTTCGGGTGAACTATCCCTTTAATAACGATATATTCTTACACAAAAAATAAATAAATAAATACTTTTTACCATTTAAAAATCAATATGACACTCAAGATATATGACTAACAGCAATTCTAAGAAAATATATCTTGCAATTCTGACTTTATAAAGCAATTGCAAGCTATAAAGTCAAAATTGTGAGTTATAAAGTCAGAATTGTGAGATATAAACTTACAAATCTGAGAAAAAAGAGTCACAATTGCAAGATGTAAACTCGCAATTCTGACTTTTTCTCTCAGAATTGAGAAAACAGATTTTTGAATTGGACTTTATAACTCACCATTGCGAGTTTATATCTCACAATTCTTAGAAAAGAAGTCAGAATTGAGAGCTTATATATTGCAATTGTGAGAAAAACTGTCAGAATTGTTAGTTTAAAGTACACATGAAATCAAAATTGACCTTATTTATTTTGTTAGCTCAAATTTCTTGTTTCGTGGTGAACAATTCATCCGTGCAAGTCAATCCACACAAAAAATTGTTTGGCTTCATAAAATTTAATCAAAATCTGAAAATGCTCCTCCCCTCTGCAATGGTGCCTCTTCTCTAATGACATCAGTTTGACGCCTTGGGTTGAAATTGCTTAAACCACTCCCCTCCAACGGTTAGTCTGCTATGAGCAGAGATGGAGAAGAGGAGCGCTAAAGTAAAATCCAGCCCTCAATATTCCGTTTCACTTGGAAATACTTCACAACACTGGAGAAAAATCAGTTGCAACTTCCGGTTCACGCGAACTTTAAAACTCGAAATTCTGACTTTTTTTTTCTGCAATTGTGTTTATATCTCACAATTCTAATATTATAACTCGCTATTCTGACTGTTTCTCGCAACTGTGAGTTTATATCTCACAATTCTGACATTATAACTCGCAATTTATATCTATATCGCGAGTTTATATCTTGCAATTCTGAGAAAAGAAGTCAGAATTGTGAGATGTAAACTCGCAACTGTGAAAAAAAAAAGTTAAAGGTGAAAATTTGCAATAACCTTTTTATTTTTTTATTTAGTGGTGGAGACAAGCTTCCATAACACTACACTCTAAAAAATGCTGGGTTAAAAACAACCCAAGTTGGGTTGAAAATGGACAAACCCAGCGATTGGGTTGTTTTAACCCAGCGGTTGGGTTAAATGTTTGCCCAACCTGCTGGGTAGTTTTATTTAAACCAACTATTGTTTAAAAATTGCTATATGGCTAGCTTAAAATGAACCCAAAATAGTTGGGAAATTAAAAACCAGATGCAATTAGAGGCAACAATAATAGACAAAAGGTGAATGTGTATTAATGAGCTTTAATATTTTATTAATATAAATGTAATAGTTTAATAGTTTATTAATATAAATTTATTAATACGTTTTATTTATTAGTTGAGTTAAATAAAACTACCCAGCAGGTTGGGCAAACATTTAACCCTACCGCTGGGTTAAAACAACCCAATTGCTGGGTTTGTCCATTTTCAACCCAACTTGGGTTGTTTTTAACCCAGCATTTTTTAGAGTGTATACTCCCTCATATCATGCTTTATTTTAGCAGAATAACTGCTTAAAGTCAGTCAAAAATAAAGTAAATAAATAATAAAATAGTAAAATAATCAAGATAGTTACTGACTAATAACACAAAACTGATTCTTCTCTTAGAAGTTAGTATTAAAAATAACAACATGCACTATCCTTCTTTTCAGCTTCCCCATTATCACTAATTTATTTCTTGAAGTATTTATTTATTTGTATTTAAATAGGCCAGCTACTTGTAAACCAGCTGCAAAAAAAAAAAAGCAAACAGACTGAGTGGAAAATGGTGTTTTCAGTGCTGAAAAGTTTGTAGAAACACGTTTTTTACACATGTCAAAACGGCAGGGCCAAACCAGCCATGCCTGACTGCTGTGTGTGGCAGCACTCTGGCAGGACTAATGTTACAGCTGCTGATTTACGCTGCTAATTGACTGAACTGAATTAGTCAGTGGCGGTTACAACAACATTTGACTTGAACTGAGCGCTTATATCTGTAATTAACGTCATTCTAATTCAGATTCACGTGTTCTGAAATTTACTGTCTACTTTTAAATGTTTAATATAACGTCCACACATCAACAGAAAAGTTCTTTTTAAAGTAAATTAAACAAATTAAATGTTTACTGATATCAAACCATACTGTTTAGACAAGTCACAGTCGGGTAGTATTTTTTATTTATTTATTTTTTTTCTGTACGCCGCTATACTATTGTATCGTTATGAGCCTACTGGGGTCGAGTCTATAATTGATTGGAGCAGGGCCAAGGCAATGCTGAGCTTTCCTTCAAAGTCATGAAGTGACCTCTGCTAAGTTGGCCACTTCTGAAATTTCAATTAACAGCAGCTCTTTGAAATGCTTTGAGGATGTGACCTTGTCTACCTGGAAACAGCAAAACTGCTGTGGAGAGTCTGTTGCTGCCTTAAAGGGATAGTTCATTTACTCACCCTTGTCATTCCAAACTGTGTGAAATCCAATTCAATTCCAATCCATGGTATGTTCCGATGACATACTTTTTCCATGCAATTGCAATCACAAAAACGCTTTCAAGCTTCAAAAATGTTTCATGAAAGTAGTCTGTATTTTAAATCTTCTGAAACCATATGGCAGCTTTGTGTAGGAAGCAGACTTAAACGGAAGTCATTTTTGAGTGAACTGTTATTTTAAGACATAAGGGAAGGTCAAAAAACATAAAATCCACTGCTAACAGACATATGTCACAGATTTCATCACCATGACAAACAAATTAAGCGTCTGTCATCGTGCGTCCTACCAATTTGTAACATATTACATTCTGATTAGGCACGGCCTGTGTTCAGCTATTTCGCTTTTCATTTTCCCAGTGCAATAATGCTTTCAGAGTCGATGCACACAGTTTTATTTTGAAATGGATTCGAAAAATGTCTGAAATGTGTCACAGTCACTTCTGAGCAGATGATGGTCTCTTTGAAGTGCTTAACGAAGCCTCGAACGCCTCATGAAAGCTTTTAGAAGTAGCAACAACAGTGTCTGATTGATGTTTTATTTGTCCTATATTTCTAGCACAGATGAACACATCTAGTGAGAGAGAGAGAGAGAAGGAGAGAGAGATTCACCAAATGAAACATTATTTTGGCAGTCTTATTGTAGTCTAATAAAACCATTTAATTAAACCAGTTTCATTAGACAACCTTCAAAATGATGAATCTACGTAGTTTGCACGTTCAAAAATTCATATTGAGTCATTAATAGATTTCTCGCCTTGGCTTCATTCAGTGCTCCACTTGCAAATGGCGTTTAACCTGAGAGAAATATTAAATGAGATTGTGATTATGAAAACAATTGCCTGCGGCACGGCTGAAACAAACCAAACAAATTAGCATATTAGTCAATAGGGCTTTTAAATATAATAACTTACTAATGGAAACCAATTTAATGTAAATTAATAGAATATATTAGTTTAATTAATAGTGATTGACTGATTCTGTATTGTTTTTGAAGAAGCTGTAATCACATGCATCCTTTATGGTTTTGAATATGTGCATGCATTTCACATTAAATATTTATGGTCAACATGAAATCAAAACTGACTCTGTTTGCTTTCCTATTTGACTCATTGGTGCCTAAAATACTTTTAATCAAATGCAGACTTTTTATGATTCAATAAATTCTCAGATGATAAAATCAAGTCTCGGCTAGCCATTTTTTAATGTTAAATATCCTGTTTCGCTCTGAGATACGCAGTAAAATAAGCTGCGACTTTAACAACCTATTTAGTAGGGAGTAAAATATATTGTATTTGTCCTCACAAACTATATTGCAAACTTCAAAATGAACAAATTCTTTTAAACTGATTCTGAAAAACTGCTCCAGATATTCACACCCAGGGATTATCCTCCTACAACCCCACCTGCGTCCATCCCGCCCTGGCCTCTCAAGTAACTGGGGCCTCAGAGGAATCGATCCCATTTGAAAGAAGAAAAAGAATGAAAACACATAAGAGGAGAGAAAACATCTGTGTCAAAGTGCGAGGCCCTGAACACGACGGGCCAAAGCGGTCCTTCAGATTTCCATCTGGTTTCAGTCACGGACAAAAAAACGGGAGGGAGAAGCAGAAGCAGAACTCAGTTTACACAGACGCTCCGGGGAGAAGCGTCCCTTCAAGGGTATCAGGTGACAGAACAGTAGGCTGAAAAATGAAGTTACTCTTGGCCTCCCATTGGGAGGGCTTGAAAGTAAGTCGGGCATTGGGATGGACAGGGAAAGAGGTCACGCCGTATGTTTTCACTTTAGAGAGAGCGACTGGTCAGACGCCAGCAGAAGACGCGGAGGATGCGGAGGAAGGTTCGGCCAATTGGACGGGATGTTTTGCGAGAACGGGGTCCCAGAGAGAGCGAGGTGATAATTGACGTTTTGTGAAGGTCTGAGAACTTCTGTGCAGCCACAGCTGTTGTTAGGGACTCAGCTGTTGACAGAAGAAGTTTGGCCTAGAGGAGCCATAAAAGTCTGTATTATGGCATCAACGACAATGCAAACCTTTTTATTCTGTTATTAATCTCAAACAAGGACGCTTGACACCAATGCATTGCTTTTGCCAAGACAAATAAAAGTAAAGCAAAACTGCAGATTTTGACTATTTTTTTGACTTGACCTGTGCCCTCAACAGTCTATTCACACATTGTGTAGCATCTCATAGCAGCATTGTATGAATCTGTAGAAACATTGAATAGGCAGTGACCTTTGGAGAAAAAGAAACATTCAGGGTCCAAATTGGCAGAATCATTTCTATTTCTACTTCAGTAATTTAAAGTCCCCCTGAAATCAAAATTTTAGCTTTTAGTATGAATATGTTAGCCTTAAGGTTATGAATAGGCTGGTGTGTTCTAAAACAATGATACAATTCGCATTTAGGAGATACAAGCATTCAAAACTTACAGTCTCTCACTTCCGCTAAAATGGATCACGGATTTTCATGACATCACATCACACTTCAGTTTCTCGTCAAATCTTTGGTCCAATCAAATGCTCTCTAGAATCTGAAGTCCCGCCTCCTCCTACTCTTACAGACGCTGAAGCCTCAGCTGAAATCGGTCATTTATTCACACATTTACTAGTTTCTACATGGTGAATGGCACATAGTGCACTATATAAAGAATAGGAAACGATTCAGACAGTGTAAATATGCTTTCCATTGACGCAAATGAAGTCCTTTTTCGCATTAGTTTCACATGAACCGCCGCAACGCGAGCAGCACAGTCTGCTCTGGCCCAGGGACACGAGAACACAGAGCGGATCATATGCGCGAGTCGGCACAGACCACAAAAGGCATCGGACCCATTTGAATTCTGCACAGAATGCTGTATACAAGCGATATAAAGGACATTATGAGGAGAAACGGTTAGAGATTAGAAGGAAACAGAGGTTTTACAGAGTCTAACGGCTCTGGCCGAGCTGTAACATAAGCGAAATGTATTGGCTATTTAAAAAAAGGGGTGGGGCTGTTCGATATATCGCCCTGTCTTCCCGTTTCAGTTGAAATTACATCAACACATTGAGTAATGCTGCGCGATCCAACACTCTTCAGTGGGCCTTTAAAGCAGAACTAACTTTTTTTACCTTCATAAATAGTCCTTACGATGGTTAATTGACTTGTAGTGGTGTGTTTGAGGCGAGCACTAACCCCCTCTGGCACGTCTACACCAGAAAACAGCACTTGCAAGTTGAGCTGTGCCGGCACGACACAATCTCGCCAAATGTTCACGTTCACGTGAGAGTGACAAAATGCTTTACGGTAATTCAAAAACAATGTATATATTATGACTTTATAAGACAATTTCGAAATTGTCCCACCTCCATCGAGGTTTCTTGTACTGTATTTGCAAAACTACTGCGCTGGTGAGCGTTGTAGTCGTTGTAGTCCAGAGCTGCGCTTGGAGTATTTACAACAGTGTGATTCACTGAAGGAACCTGTAGGGGGAGCTTCGCGAATCTTACTGAGTTCCGCTTTAAAGCAGAAAGGTTTTGAAATATTTGAAATACTCAGAAATACTACTGTAAAACATGATAGCCTCATTAAGTTACTTGAAGTTTTTTTTTTTTTTTTTCTCCAATTGTTGAGACAATTTTGGATTTTGAACTAAAGTTTATATGTTTTCAAAAACTTATAGTAATCAATGTTAAACTCATGTTTTTGAGGCAGCAGGTGAACTTGAAAATGTTTTATAGTGCAGAAACAATCTACCCATATCTATATGTGACCCGTGCTGGCAAAATGAGTCAGAATGTGGACGGTGTAACGGCCACCTAATTTGTTTATGTACCTTTAAGACACCTCCTGTGATGTCATGCGTTGTCTAGGTGTAATGTTTGGGCTGGTGCTTCCCCTCAGCACAAGTTTGGTATCGTTTTAAAGTGCAGCATAGCAAATTTGTGATGTATGAGTCTGAACCAATGAAATGTGATTTTCAAACTCATGCTGATGTAAACAAAACGATCTTACTCGTGCTGACTGACAGATTTGAAACGTGTGCGCAGTATTTCAAAAATCTGTCTTGGTGAGTATTCAAGCAAACATTATCTGTTATGTCTTAAAGGTGGTACAGGGGATGTTTTCGTCGACTGAGTTTTTGAAATGAGCGCATGCGGAAGAATAACCCCCCTCCTTCACAGCTCATTTCAAGTGAATGCCTCCCAAAACTCGTGCACGAGTGTTTGTTTACCACCGGCATTCGCTGTGTTATTAAGCCGGGCACACATTTAACGACTAGCTAAAACATTCTGACTGTGCTCAACATACAGCGATTGTTTCCTGCTCCTGAAGCAGATTTATATTCTTTCACATGGAATTTGAACACCGACTGTAATCGCAGACTGAACGCAACTGGCTCTGACTGGACGCGTTTGAGCGCGATCAATCATAAGTATCCATTTACATTCATAATCAGCCTTACAATCGTTAAGCCGCGCACACACTTAGTGGATTCATTATGTCGGACTCACCGCAGGTGACTCATAATCTGCAGTTGTTACTCTTGTCTCCTGACAAAAACATTGCATGCGGCGCCTGTGGAGTGAGGAAAGTTACTAGAGCGCGCAGCCGCGCGTCTCTCACAAGGAACGTCATGGCAGTGATTGACAAGCCAGAGGGCCAATCGTTTACGTGATGATCGCGTAAACGATTGGCTGATGTTTTTAAGGCCCTACCTCGTGCACAGATGATGTATATTAATATTATTACTTTCAGTGCACCTAATAAATAGTCTTTTATCAGTTAGTAAAGACAGTTTCAAGTAATATTGCAAAAATGTATAAAACAAAACTTCCTCTGTACCACCTTTAACTGTTGAGGAAAAACATCTGATGTGTAACATTATATTAGAACTGTATGAAACAATAGGCTGTCTGTTTCAATAATGTTAATAAAAACAATTGTGGAGTCATTGGGGAAAAAAAAAAGTTGAATATATATATTTTCCTATAGATATGGGTTTTGACTTGGTTTGTGCCCAATTTGGTGGTACCAGGGATTTTAAGGTATGGTTGCTAGGTGATTTTGTTTTGGAACCTTCAGAAAACTTTAACTTGATTTTTCTCAAAATTGACTTTGCTGACTCTATCCACTTCAAACAGGTGTCATTTTTTTTTTTTTTTCGGTTTTCAACAAATCATACATAATTTGAAGGTTTTTAAATAGAGACTGCGAGAATAACCATAACTTGGCTGAAGAGATACTCAGCTACTCATTTGGGGTGATGCGTGTTACAGTAGCACTGTCATATATAGCCTGCAACACGCTTTCACACATTTATTTATTTATTTTTATATTTTGGGAGGAGTAAAATTTACATATGCAGCTTCAACAACCAGTTGCAGTTACACTTGTCCTCCTTTAGTGGTTTGAGTGATCAGATTTAAATCTCTCTCAAAATGTTTCTGTGGGCATTTACTCCTGGTCTTTTCAAGATCGGATAGCTCTCCGATCAGATAAAACCGCAGGAACTGTCCCCAGGAACTAAGAACTTTGGGGTGGTACTCAGTGTGTTTCGACCACAGGAACCAGGGTCTAAATAAAGTTCCAGGTAAAAAAATTCCCACTCAGAAAGTACCTGCTCGCTAGGTAGTACTTTTTCAAAGTTCCGTAATTTTCAGGGGTGGGACTTGGGTGCTGAACATGCTGATTGGTTGAGTTAATGCAGCATTTTGATTGGTTGACTCCACGCAGCATTTTATTTCAACCATTGTTTTTTTAAAGTCTGTTGCGGTGCGTGCAGTAAAAGTTGTTTGCTATTCGAATCAACAATAGAGTTTAAAAAATACGACTGATGGACTGACAATGAGGTTCAGGCTTTATTAAGCTTATATACAAAGGGCAAAATCTAGCGGAACTGGAAAGTGGCACGCAGTCCTACATCACCGGACTATATTCATGGTACTTTAGACCGCTATGGAAACGCAGTTAGCAATAGGTCTGGGGGAAAAAACAGTTCCAGGGAAAAAAGTTCCTGGGACAAATTGTTCTGGGTAATTTCAGTGGAAACACAGCTTAAGTCATTGAATCATTAACTTAACATCCAATTCGTTAAACAACAGACTGATTTAGGAAAGAATCTCCACTGCTGTGCTTTGCTCGAGACATGCAGCAGATTCTGCTTTGGTTTCATTTGGAACTATGTTCGAAGGGGGAGCAAAAAAAAAAAAAAAAGTATCAGTAAATGTTTGTCTAAAATGTATGTTACTTGATATTAGCTTCCTATTTACTTCCTATTAACTTTTGAACAAAAGCAATATCATTTGCAATCATGTGGTTGTTTTAAATGTCACCATGGCTGACCTAATGCCATTGCATACATTTCCACAGAATGAAGTTCATTTAGGTTCGTTTGCACAGTCAGTGAATTTATAATGCCTTTTGTAAAGTGCTCATAGCGATACGCACACACATCTGTAAATTGAGAGTATGTCTGCAAAGATGGGAAACGGAGCCAGTCCCAGTCAGCTCTGGCAGCTCGTCTTCTATTTCCACCCCAGTTTTCTGATGCAATCCTGCCATTCTCCTTACCCAAAGAGACATATGCCATTTTCTTATCATTTTCTGGCCAGGGAGGCACAGAGAAACTTTGCTCTTAAGTAAAACTACGATAAAAGTTGATGTTCACCCCTTTCTACTCATCTGTGATGTGACGTGGGTTTGACAAGATTCAGAAAGCTGCATCACTGGGCTAGTGCAGCCCTGCCAATACCAAAAACCAGTGGGGCATTAGAAAAGTGGGTCTTTCCTTGTTTGAAGCTTGGATTGGCACTTGGGTTAATGCTTGCTGGAATTCCGCATGCATCTCATGTTGATAAGTGGGTGCTGGTGATTAATAACTGTCACAGGCGCTCTAAAATGTTCTCGCATACATTTGATCCTGTTGTGCTCTTTAATCCGTCCCCAGAACACTCGTCCCTCATTCTCTTTTCCACGCTCTGGATTTCTTTTACAGTCTGCGCTCTGATGTCTGGTGGCAGACATACCCTCCTCCTCATGTTTCTGACTTTGTATCTACTACAAGCTTGCTTTTCTACATCACTTCTACATCTACATTTTTTCACACCTCTTCCTTCTCGCTCGGGAACAGCGCTGGGGAAGCTACTTTGAAAACTATAGCTTGTCAAGATACAAGATAGTCAAAATGTAAAGTAGATAAATTACAGTTATTATTAAATTACATTATAGGCCGCTTAAAAACAGAACATTTTAAAATACAATATATATATATTAATATACTATATAATCATCAGAGCCTGATAAATGATTTTCTTGTCTTGCCAACACAACCAGCAAAAATGATTGTCACTTCTTGTCACAATCTACTGGCAAAGAAAGACTGCTGTCATTGTACACTATATAGACTACTTTGGTCAAAATATTTACATTTATGTTAGTCATCAATGTCATATTGTGTTGCTAATCAATGTCACAGCAGCAATGCTCATGTATTGATTTATTTTGGCTGAAAGATGTCAGTTCAAAACACTCGCAGATCATTGTTCACAGCATGACCCTAAAAAGAGCGTAAAATACTAGTAAAAGGATAATTCACTCAACAATGAAAATTATCCCATTTACTCACCCTCAAGCCATCCTAGGTGTATATAACTTTCAGGCAAACACAATCGGAGATATATTTAAATATATCCTGGCTCTTCCAAGCTTTATAATGGTAGTAAATGGGGGACTTTGAAGCACAAAAAAATGCATCCGTTATAAAATTAATCCACACGGTTCCAGGAGGTTAACAAAGGCCTTCTGAAGCAGAGCGATAGGTTTTTGTAAGAAAAAATATCCATACTTAAAACATTATAAATGAAAATAACTACCGTACACATCGATATGCGGCAGAAGTTTACGCTACTCCTAACTTACATCCTACACCAGTGGTCGCCAACCCGTCGATCGCGATCGACTGGTCGATCTTTATCACTGTTCCAGTAGCTCGCGAAAATAACAAAAATACATTTCTCCAGTCTTTGTACTGTATTTTTGTATTTATTTTTCTGTTATTTTCAGGAGCTAATGGGACAGTGATAAATTAAATAGCCCACCTCATGTCTGAGTCTGTAAACGGCCGTTAACAAGAGGCCAGAGACGCTGAAGACGGACGCGAAGAAGAGAAAATTATGTAGCAGACAGAGCAGCTCACTGTTCACGATGCTCGAAATATAGGAAGAAAATATAAATATTGAATTGGGGGTGAGGGGTTATATGAATTCATCTCTATAAGGAATTTCGATGGCAACGGCATTTTATTTTCCTCTTACCTCAGAATAAAGTAGCGCAGTTCAGCTTTGTTTACAGCGGTAACCAAGGAAACGCTGTATCACTGCTGTTCCATAAGCGCCACCTGCTGTCAGAAAGTGAATTTGCGGCTCATTCAGCCTGCTGTTTTTGTTTCAAGCTTTGTGTGTGTGTGTGTGTAGCATAATTTCTCAAAGATAAAGTCAGACCGTTCTGTTTTTGCTTTAAATCTTGAAATTCGATCTAATTCAAATAAAAAACAACTGCTCATGCAACGTGTGTGGCATCTTTGTTTGGACTGTGATTAAAAAGCAGTGGTTACCTCTAATTTGAAATGGCTATATTTTTGTTTATTATAATAATATTAATAAAAAATATCTGCAACCAGTATCAGAATTAGCCAATTTGTTTGTAAAAATAAATAAATAAATCAGAATCTAAATTGGCCATGAAAAAAATACTAAATACAATCTGGGCTGTCTTTTTCTATCAAGTAGATCTTGTCTTTCATAAAGGTCGAAGTCAGGGATCTTGGACTTAAAAAGGTTGGTGACCACTGTCCTACACCATACATTGCGTCAGGGGTTACTCATTTGGCGCAAGTCGACTCGCGTAGAATGGTTGTCGATATATATTTTAAATATATCTCCGATTGTGTTTGTCTGAAAGAAGACAGTTATACACCTATGATGGCTTGAGGGTGAGTAAATCATGGGATAATTTTCATTTTTAGGTGAATTTGAGACTTGTGTTATTCAATCTGAAATTGATTGCATGATAAATTATCTTTATGCACCAGGATAAGAGTCAACTGTCAAATACGTTTTGATTATACATCATTTATTTATTTTGGAATACCATGTACAGCTAAATCACACACACACACACAAAAGAGTGAAAGGGGTCAATTTTCACACTGACTTTAAAGTGACACTATGAAGAAAGTAGCCCAAAGCTATGCCATCTTTTTAATCACATCAGGCATTCTGTATCCTTACACACGCAAACCGATGGCGGCCGCACCCAGTCCCTCCACAGACTCTCCGTCTGCCCTTGGTTTGTGGTCAAGTAGCATGACTATATATGGAGAAAGAAATTGCGAGCTTGAGCTCATGTCCCCTTGTAACGTCTCACCGACCGAAGCCTCAAAACCAAGCGAGGCCTAAAACAGCTTGTAAAACCCACTTCCTTACAGAAAAAAATGTGGTTTAGAATCCAAACAATGAGGAAAATTCAAGTTTGGCCATATAAATAACAGGAAAAAAGGCTTGCTTCTCTGTTCTATCTTTTGACTTTATCCAGTAACCAGTGATCAATGTCTTTTTCAGGGACAGTATACAAATACTACGCATCTGGCAAAGTGAATGGAACATATGGAATGTGCAGGAAAAAAACTAATTTAACAAAAAAAAAGTTTAAAAAGGATGTACGATTTGTCATTTGTTGAGAGGAATTTGCTGCTTTACGATGTTCTTCTACCTTAAAATTCTCCGTCGTGATGAATGGACTCATTTAGGTCCGCACCTGGTTGAGTTCTGTCCCCCATCGGCGTGTGTTTGTGTGCATTTCCACCTCTTTATTTTCAGACCTGGGGCTGTGATGAGCCTGGGTGGGCTTAGCATGAGCTTTAGGGTCATGGTGCAGTGCCACATCTGAAAGATTGGGCACAGGAGGAGGGACAGAACCAATCTCCTCCATATGGTTGGATTTAAGAGCACGCCGGGTGGTTGTAAGCCTTTCTTCACCCTGTGAATCAACCTCGGCTGTGTTTTGTGAGGAGTTGTTCGGAGCAGCCACCTATGGAAAATCCGCTTTGTGGCTCACTGCTGTAAATGAGACTTTGGGTTACGCGGGCAGCCACGGACATCAACAGCGCCACAGTTAAAGCAGCTTGGCCAGAACCGACATACTTCGGCAACATTCCCGATTTAGCTTCCATACGAGCTTCTTTTTCATCTGTAAAGTCCACCTGGAATTGTTCATGCAAGACACAAACTAGCATTCTAACGACACACAGATTGTGATTACCCCGTAATGTCTTTATACCAACAACTGTTCTACTTCGTGGGCAGCTTGTAGCAATTACTAGCCCATCTACACTGTTGATTCAACCTAAATGAGGGACTTTCGGCCGCTGCGACTACTGTTTGTGCTAGATGCTCACAATGTGAACTGCATTAGGCTGTCATAATGCCTCCGACAGCTGGACCCAGAGAACAGGCTTTTATCTCTCTCCAATCTGAGTAATGGACTATCACACTTTATCCCAGAATAGCACAGGTCTCTCAACAGATTGGCAAATCAGACTCATCTATTACATTCTCTCATCCTGAGCCTTGGAAGGGGGTACAAGAGTCATCTGGGTAAAGGATTATTGCCTCGAAACAATCCGCCAGACTTTCCCGCGAAGTGAGAATTTCAGCAGGGCCTCAGGCATCGCGCTACGCCTCTCATGCATCAGTACTGACCTCACAGCAATGTATTTTGCCAACGCAAAGCAATGTGGTGGTTAGTGATATATCAGCCAGAATGAAATCAGCTTTGACAGTGAATAATAATCTTTTTTTTTTTCTCCAATGTTTTCGGTTTTTAGTTAAAAAATGCATTTGAAAATGTGTTTTTATGTCAGCAAAATCTCTGTCATTAAATTGCATTGTGTATATAAATGGGTTTTTCAACTTTTTAATACCAAGAAGAACTAAACATGATAATCTTATAAAACTTTTTAAATATAAGAACAGCTTGTGAAACAAAATAAATAAATGAATAAATAAATAAAATAAAATCTGGAAATAATATGGAATAATATGGAAAATATTAACTTAACCTTAACTGAACCTTTATATATATATATATATATATATATATATATATATATATATATATATATATATATATATATATATATATATATATATATATATATATATGTGTGTGTGTGTGTGTGTGTGTGTGTATGTATGTATGTATGTATGTATATATATAATATATATAAAAATTATAAAATTGTAAGTATACCATTTTTTCTACAGAATTTTTTGTCTTTACACAGAAAATAGAAAGCAGAATGAAACAGTAATATTTTCAGTCACTGTAAATGTGTTAATTACTGAGTTAAACATGAAAAAATTAGATAACACATTCACTTTTGACAACCCTAAAAAAATAAAAAAATAAAAGTTCTGACACAAAACTGTATGAGATCCACTGCTCAAGAAATCAACATCGACTGGTGGAAATGAAAAACCGCTATTGGTGGTCGACTAGATCCGACAGGACGTATGGAGAAAAGAGTGTAGAACAAGTCATCCCCCTCAAGGCTGCTCAATCAAAAGGGCTGTGTTAAAAAATTAATAGGATATTTCAAAAGAGTGAAAAGGGCACAGTGAAAACAGCTCGGCATGAATCAATCCATGATGTGCTCTATTTAGCGTTTTCAAAAACCGCAGGCTATTGAGTTTTACATATTCCACAGGTCTTAAATGTCTTTTTCGACCAGCGCATGCCCCCGTACAGAGTGGGTAAGGAAGGAAAGAGGCATACCTCTTTTCACACTCAGAAGAGGGTTTTTTTTTTAGCTGTTCAATAAAAATCATCTTGATGAGCTGCAGGGATCAATAGGGCCTCTCCACCTCCTGATGGAGTGCGTTAAACCCTCACACACACCGTGACAATCGTCCTCTTAACCACAAATTTCTGTAATCACTTGTAGCTTTGAGTTTAGCTCAGTCCCTCACAACTTGATAGCCACCTTATACACACTGTTGGGTGTTCAAGTGTCATTGATGTCAGGGAGAATTTAAGGAATCTCAAGATCTGTCAAGCATGTCCTTAAGAGTGGGACAGTTTTAAACTAATTGAGTCTCATGGTATCAGTTTTCACTGATTTTTCTAGGTGATTCAATAAGCACTTGAGATGAAAAGAAAGCTTTCGCAATATGAAAATGATCACTTAAAAAACCATGCGAGTGGAACTACAATCACACAGGTTTCTTTATACTCACAAATCTGAAGAGAAGGCATGTCCTTGTTTTAAGAGTGTGATGAAAATTGGTCCTTTATAGTTTATAATAATTAAAATAATAATAATAATAATAAGAAGAAGAAGAACAAATGAGAGCCTTATACATTATGTAGAGAATCTTAGATTAAATTGACACCCACATATGAATTAAACAGAGATTTTGAGGAAATTAGCTTACAATATCTGTTTTGAAAAATGAATAAAGTTGCACGGAAAATTATTGGTGCTGACAGCCTGCTTAATGAGAAACATTGCAATGAAATCCAGGAAGCCCTGGCTAAGACTGTCAGAATTGACTAAAAATGAACAGTCTTTCAGTAATCCCCGCCCACAACTGTCAGTATTGACTAAAAATTAACAGTCCTTCAGTAAGCCCCTCCTTCAACTGTCAGTATGGGCTAAAAATGTAAGAGTCCATTCAGTAAGCCCCGCCCACAACTGTCAGTATTGGCTAAAAATTAACAATCCTTCGGTAAGCCCCGCCCAAGACTGTCAGTATTGACTAAAATTTAAGAGTCCTTCAGTAAACCCCGCCCACAACTGTCAATATTAACTAAAAATTGAGAGTCCTTCAGTAAGCCCCGCCCACGACTGTCAATATTAACTAAAAATTAAGAGTCCTTCAGTAAGCCCCGCCCAAGACTGTCAGTATTGACTAAAAATTAAGAGTCCTTCAGTAAGTCTCGCCCAAGACTGTGAGTATTGGCTAAAAATGAAGAGTTCTTCAGTAAGTCCCACCCACAACGGTCAGTATTGGCTAAAAATTGAAGAGTCCTTCAGTAAGCCCCGCCCAAGACTGTCAATATTAACTAAAATTAACAGTCCTTCAGTAAGCCCCACCCACAACTGTCAGTATTAACTAAAAATTAACAGTCATTCAGTAAGCCCCGCCCACGACTGTCAATATTAACTAAAAATTAAGAGTCCTTCAGTAAGCCCCGCCCACGACTGTGAGTATTGGCTAAAAATGAAGAGTTCTTCAGTAAGTCCCACCCACAACGGTCAGTATTGGCTAAAAATGAAGAGTCCTTCAGTTAGCCCCGCCTAAGACTGTGAGTATTGGCTAAAAATGAAGAGTTCTTCAGTAAGTTCCACCCACAACGGTCAGTATTGGCTAAAAATGAAGAGTCCTTCAGTTAGCCCCGCCTAAGACTGTGAGTATTGGCTAAAAATGAAGAGTTCTTCAGTAAGTCCCACCCACAACGGTCAGTATTAACTAAAAATTAACAGTCCTTCAGTAAGCCCCACCCATAACTGTCAGTATTAACTAAAAATTAAGAGTCTTTCAGTAAGCCCCGCCCAAGACTGTCAGTATTGATAAAAATTAACTCTTCAGTAAGCCCCAATGTCAACTAAAAATTAACAGTCCTTCAGTAAGCCCCACCCATAACTAAAAATTAACAGTCAGTATTAACTAAAAAATAACAGTCATTCAGTAAGCCCCGCCCAAGACTGTGAGTATTGGCTAAAAATGAAGAGTTCTTTAGTAAGTCCCACCCACAATGGTCAGTATTGGCTAAAAATTAAGAGTCCTTCAGTAAGCCCTGCCCAAGACTGTGAGTACTGGCTAAAAATGAAGAGTTCTTCAGTAAGTCCCACCCACAACGGTCAGTATTAACTAAAAATTAACATTCCTTCTGTGAGTCCTGGCCAAGACTGTCAGTATTGGCAAAAAAAAAAAAAAAAAAAAGAGTCCTTCAGTAAACTCCACCCAAGACTGCCAGTATTGGCTAAAAATTAAGAGTCTTTCAGTAAGCCACACCCAAGACTGTCAGTATTGGCTAAAAATTAAGAGTCTTTCAGTAAGCCACGCCCAAGACTGTCAGTATTGGCTAAAAATTAAGAGTCCTTCAGTAAGCGCCGCCCAAGACTGTGAGTATTGGCTAAAAATGAAGAGTTCTTCAGTAAGTCCCACCCACAACGGTCAGTATTGGCTAAAAATTAAGAGTCTTTCAGTAAGCCCCGCCCAAGACTGTCAATATTAACTAAAAATTAACAGTCCTTCAGTAAGCCCCACCCATAACTGTCAGTATTAACTAAAAATTAAGAGTCATTCAGTAAGCCCCGCCCAAGACTGTCAGTATTGATAAAAATAACTAAAAATTAACAAAAATTAACAGTCCTTCAGTAAGCCCCACCCATAACTGTCAGTATTAACTAAAAATTAACAGTCATTCAGTAAGCCCCGCCCAAGACTGTGAGTATTGGCTAAAAATGAAGGAGTTCTTTAGTAAGTCCCCACCCACAATGGTCAGTATTGGCTAAAAATTAAGAGTCCTTCAGTAAGCCCCGCCCAAGACTGTGAGTACTGGCTAAAAATGAAGAGTTCTTCAGTAAGTCCCACCCACAACTGTCAGTATTAACTAAAAATTAACATTCCTTCTGTGAGTCCTGGCCAAGACTGTCAGTATTGGCAAAAAAAAAAAAAAAAAGAGTCCTTCAGTAAACTCCACCCAAGACTGCCAGTATTGGCTAAAAATTAAGAGTCTTTCAGTAAGCCACGCCCAAGACTGTCAGTATTGGCTAAAAATTAAGAGTCTTTCAGTAAGCCACGCCCAAGACTGTCAGTATTGTAAAAATTGGCTAGTAAAACGACTGTCAAGAGTTCAGTTCAGTAAGTCCCACCCACAACGGTCAGTATTAACTAAAAATTAACATTCCTTCTGTAAGAGTCAGTATTAGCTAAAAATTAAGGCCAAGACTGTCAGTATTGGCAAAAAAAAAAAAAAAAAGAGTCCTTCAGTAAACTCCACCCAAGACTGCCAGTATTGGCTAAAAATTAAGAGTCTTTCAGTAAGCCACACCCAAGACTGTCAGTATTGGCTAAAAATTAAGAGTCTTTCAGTAAGCCACGCCCAAGACTGTCAGTATTGGCTAAAAATTGAGAGTCCTTCAGTAAGCCCCACCCAAGAATGTCAATATTGGCAAAAATTAAGAGTCCTTCAACAAGCCCCGCCCAATAGGAACCCTGCTTCAAATGGAAATACATCAACTCAGGAGATTTGATAAAACAGTATTGAAAGAATTCTCTGTACACACTGCTTTAACAACCACACACACTTACTCCTAATCCAGCTCTGCTGAATTTGGGCACTTTTTCTCATTAAATAGGATTACATCCAATCTCTGACAATATCATCTGTTTGGGATTTTAATTAAACTGTGCTCAGGTTAATGGCCGTGTACACTCTAGTTAGAGTCCTTTCGCCTGTTTGCACCCCGTTAGTGAACACCAGGCAAGTTGACATTGACAAAGCCAGGCTAATCTATCAGGGCGAGACCCTAAATAGGTCTGCTGAAGCTTATTGATTCCTTTAGTACATTCCTTAAAACCTCCATCAATACCTACATCCGCACATTTGGCCGCTTCCTCCTAATGTATGCGTACCTAGAGATGCCAAATGCTAATATTTAGTTGACGACAAGATTATAAATTACCATGAGAAAGCTGGAGGCAGTTGGTGCCAGTCCCCTCAAAGTCAAATTACATCTTGTGTTTGCTTTGTCCTTACTTTAGGGGAAAACCATGGATGGTTGAGTCGCATTCTGTGACCACGGAGGACTTTGAGAAGCTGGCATCTGGTGCCAAAGCTTTGCTATTCATTAATTTTAATGAACACTATTGACTTGTTAAATTCCTGTGTGAATCTGGTTTTATGAGTCCTGTCATCCTTCAGGCAGTAAAGACGCTCTCTACACCTCTCTGCAGAGACATACAACAAAAACAATGATCTATATCCTAGGATTATTAACTAGAGAAATAGTGGAGGAAAGTCTGAGTTGCAGAAGATAAGCTCATTTTTTATGTGTGAAAGTAGCGCGGAAAAAGAGAGAGTTAAACAAAGAGAGAACTACTACTTTATTGCTTAAAGAAATATACTCCTGAAAATAGTATGTATTTTAAAGTTTGTTGCATTGCCCTGTTTTACTTACACTGTAAATTTTGGCCGTTATGTATGGTTTTTTTTTTTTTTTTTTTTCCTGTGGTAAAAGGACAACATCGTATTTTCCTATAACATTCCTCTAAGTCTTGTAGATCTAATTAAATGTTTTTTTGTTTTGTTTTTGCAGGCGTATTCATTCTATAATGCACCTCTCATCCCCCAAACAAACAAGTACTCCAATTTAAGCTGCTCCTCTTTGGTTTTGGAGAACTTCTCCACCCAAGAAAGCTCCTTCAGTCTCCAAGGAGATCTTTTTCTCTCTTGTATTCACTCTTTTCCTTCCTCTGTAGGTTTCTAATCTGCACTGAGAAACAACACTTACGCTTGTGTTTTGATGTTGAATTTAATTGGAAGGGAAAACACAGCGATGTAGAGTCTAAATCAGTGCTGTGTTTGACCTCATTGAGACCATCTGTTGAATTTGTATAAAGGACAGCGAGATGCCAGCAAACATCGTGTCAATCAAACCCAAGCGATGTGTCTCAGGTTCCCAGAGGATCCCAGTGCTTTGTCTCATTACAGTCCTTCCTGTGCTGCCCGCGTTCAGACACGGATTTTATTTTTTCATGTAATGACGGAAAGGTTGGTCGTAGCTGCTCATTATTGATGACAATCCTGAAGTGGCAGCTTCATAAATATGGAACCCAGGCCTGTTTACCCGATCAGGAGTGCCCAGGAAGACATTTATCAAAAGAAAAGATTGCCAAAGGCTGGAAACTTTCCATACCCCTGGGGGGAAGTAAAGGGCACGTAGGCTGGGCATTAGTCAGGAGGGACAGCAAATGCTGTGATTTTGAAGCTTAAAGGAATAGTTCACACACACACACACACAAAAAAAATGTTGCTTGCCCATACATTGCTCTAAACCTGTAAGGCTTTCTTTCATTTGTGGAACAGAAAAGGTGAAGTTTGGAACAATATTCTGAACAATAAAGTGATAAATTAAAGTGCTATCAAAAGCCCTGTTTACACCTGGTATTAAGATGCATTTTGGTCGATCGGATCACAAGTAAATGAAAGAGACACATTCCCGTTTACACCTGGTGTTTTAATCCGTCTCTTTTGTCCTGGTTTGTTTGAGGGGAGGGTCTGTGGGTGGGTAAATGTATGGGTTTTTTCAGATCGTTTAAATGTAATGCACAAAATAAGCTCACGCAATTTACATATGAACATGCACGGAGAAGATGGAAAAACATACGGAGAGCATCAGCTTTCGTTTCTGCTCTGATATCCGCAAGATAATGCCGATTGCGGTGAGTACGTGTTAGAAATCAGGAATGTTGAGAGAACAATCCCTCCTGGGTAGCGCGCTTCCCATATAATTTACGCACTTAGGTCAGTAGGTGGTCTTTTGTGGCTGTTCAAACACATTCGACCACATGAGCCTCTACACTACGAAAGCAATCCGGTCAAATGCGTTTTTGACAACCTCTGGAAGTGGTCGAAAGTGGAAAGCTCAAAAAGTTTTAGACCCTGTTTACACCTGTATTTAGCACTGTCCACTTGTGATCCGATCAACCAAAGCACATCTTAATACTAGGTGTAAACAGGGTCAAAGTGGAGAGTGACTGGGCTGTCAATGAATGAATGAATGAATGAATAGTTCATCTGACTCATGCACAATATTGCATATACTTTAAATATAGCGCACAAGTCATATGGACTACTTTTATGATACATTTATGGTGCTTTCGGAAAATGTTTCAAGCTTGAAAGCATCATTCCCTATTCTATACAACTGCATGTGTAACGGAGGCCAGCTAGTAGTTGCTGTGCGAGTAAAACCTCACTCCTCTGATCTCAAGAGATGCTCTAGCGACTGACGCTAGGGGTTGCAGCCTTTAGCCTCCTCGTTAGAGCATCTGACTCCCACGCCGGAGACCCGGGTTTGAGGCCCGCACAGAGCGGGGCGAGCAGGACCTGGGTAAGGGGGGTTACATTGGTGCCGTGACCCGGATGGGAGTGAGGTTTAGGGGGGTGAGTGTAACGGAGGCCAGCTAGTAGTTGCTGTGCGAGTAAAACCTCACTCCTCTGATCTCAAGAGATGCTCTAGCGACTGACGCTAGGGGTTGCAGCCTTTAGCCTCCTTGTTAGAGCGTCCGACTCCCACGCCCGAGACCCGCGTAGGGCGGGGTGAGAAGGACCTGGACTAGAGGGGTTACACATGCAAAATAGCAACAACAACAACAACACTATTTAAAATGCTTCCTTTTGTGTTTCAGAGAAGAAACTCATTAAGAAAATAATAACAGATTTTTTGTTTGTTTGTTTGTTTTTGCTGAACCAGTCCTTTAAAGTGAGTTTATATGCTATGATATCTCATACATCTAAAAAGTTCCTTTCAAAGACAACACATCTGTAGCAATGAATTTGCATGAAAATGACCAGTTACGAATGTTCCTCTTCAACATCTCTCCAAAGAAAGAGATCTCCAGGACTGAGGGAATGCTCTATCAGCATGCTCCATGAATCCGTCCGGATTGAGGTGAGGATGGCAGGAATGAATGAGTCGAGTGTAAGTGTGGATGAAGGGCCCTTTGGAGAGAGCTGGTAGAGCTCCTCAAGCTAAAGGAGAACAAGTAGCATCTTCTCAGGGTCTGCATTATTATGCTATTATTTCCTGCTAACACAAACTTTCACTCCCAAAGTGGCCCAATTAGAGCACCAACAACGCTTCGAATACATTAGCCATTTTTCTTTTCAACCTCTATGTTATAACCACCAGGCATTCTGGCATTCAATAACACACTTGCTGTGGAAATAAACTGTCTAGAAAATAGTAGAATTGATTGTATGTTATGGAATGAGATGTTCTGGTATCAAACTGACCTTTAGTGATTACAATGTTATCAAAATCTCTAAATAATTTAACATTGCTTCACAATCTACATTTACTTGTCACTAACACACCTACACCCAAGGACAAGGAAATAAGCAGCCAAGAAATATTTCATTCTCCTTGAGCAATCTTGTATTTGCACATACGAAACCTTGAGCGCTGTGCCTTATCATTACAGCTCGAGGGGAGATATTGAAAAAATAGAGACACAGCCGGCTAGTTTCTTTTGAATCTTCCTCGTGATGCCGGATGGTGCTTTGTAATGCACGTCTTGGTTGTGCCAGCTGCCTGTCAATGTGCAGAATCTGAATATGATCCAACACTCAGTAACCTCACCCTTTAAAAGCCTTTCAAATGAACATGCTCTAGCTTTAACACCACTAAGCTACACTTCTAAATTCACCCGGACATCTACAGCTGGTCTCCAACACTGGTGAGTTCACCACAGAAAGGCTGTGTTCTCAAAGTTATCGATTAGGATTGATAATCATTTTTACTAAAATATTATCAGTAGTGAATCAAATGCTGTCTGTATTGAGTAACCGGAGTCAAGAACTTCTTCTATAGTGTTCTGAAGAGATGATGTAATATTGTAGCGAACCCAGAAGTTAGCATCACCCTGGTTCCATTGGCAAAAAGCCAAAAGGTCTTTTGGTAACACATTTAGTATGGGGAACAATTCTCACTTTTAACTAGTTTCTTATTAGCTTGCATATTGGCTGTTTATTAGTACTTATAAAGCACATATTAATGCATTTTTCTGCATGACCATATTCTACATCCTACCCAATACCTAAGCTTAACCACTACAACAACTACTTTACTAACTATTAATAAACAGTGAATTAGGAGTTTATTGAGGCAAAAGTCGTAGTTATTAGTGAATACTATGTGTTCCCCATACTTCTTTTATTCCCTTTGCCCGGACTTTTCCATTTACTTTTGGATTATTGCAGAAAATAAGCTCAGTGACCAACTACTGATTGAATATTGAAGCCTAAATACAATCACCAGAAGTGAAAATGTAAAGTTAGGCTATAAACAAACTGTACTACCACTGCTTACAACTCTCTCAAGATTTATTTAAAATCTACACGTTGGAAAGTTTGAGTTAGAATAATTTGCAAGAACACAAAAAGGGTGTAAAAGCAAACTAGTGAGTAGATAAGTTCCTCGTTGATGTGATAATACAGCCTCTGTAGTCACATTTCCACTTCTTATCAACAGCCTTTTTCAAGACATATAAAAGCTTAAAATAGTGGGGTATTACTGATCGGTTTTATGTTGTAGAGTAAAACGTGAACAATTTCTTGAGCTTGTGTTGATCACAGACATTATTTCAGGCATTGAACTAAAACTCCATTCAAAAACCCATTGACTTTGGGATGATAGGATGGGCAATTCAAAAATTCTAACTCCTTTCTTTCCAGGTTTTAAGACTCATTCCTGCAGCACTCTATTCTTGAAGTAGCCATGAATAACACTGACAAATGTACATAATAATGATGGCAGCTTCCGTAACACTGTAAAGTCTTATCGCAGTTAACACAATGTTATTTAATAAACTAATCTAAACGAGGCACTTGTTCATCTGTCAAATCTTAATTAACAAACAGAGACTTTAAATTCAAACAATACAATGTAAACAGTGGAGAGTGGCTATCATGCTTCCTAAAGTGTGATCTCACTCTCAGATATGCATTGGTGATATAACGTGTTACTTTCATTCCTAACAAAACTGTGTGTGAATATAATCATACAGTGCACTAAAACAAGACAGACAGCAGAATTTTGCAGCTATATGAACATAGCCTTTGTGGTCACCTTTATTCAGATTTCAGAGATCAATTAAATCAGGGTCTGCTGGCCGTTATGTAGACTTACGACAGGGCACAGGTGTGGCAGGTGGTCAGGATGCCACTGGTGGAGGCTGGAAACAAAATGAGCATCAGTGTGTGCTGTGATGAGAGGTGATTCTGGCTTCAGGGACACTGTGGAAAATAGAATTAGGCGACACATGATAGGTGTGTCACCCTCTAACATCTGTCCAGCCCATATGGACCGAGTGTGTTCATGCCACTGGGAGTCTCTCCTGACATCTTTGAAAGAATCTTGAATGAGATTACTGTGGGGTGTGTGTGTGCGTGTGCGTGTGTGTGTGTGTGTGTGCGTGTGTGCGTGTGTGTGTGTGTGTGTGTGTGTGTGTGTGTGTGTGTGTGTGTGTGTGAGACAGACGATAGATAGATAGATAGATAGATAGATAGATAGATAGATAGATAGATAGATAGATAGATAGATAGATAGATAGACAGATAGATAAATAAACTGGATGACAGACAGACAGACAGACAGACAGACAGATAGATAGATAGATAGATAGATAGATAGATAGATAGATAGATAGATAGATAGATAGATAGATAGATAGATAGATAGATAGATAGATAGATAGATAGATAGATAGATAGATAGATAAAATTGATTACAGACAAACAGACAGATAGATAAATAAACTGGATGATAGATAGATAGATAGATAGATAGATAGATAGATAGATAGATAGATAGATAGATAGATAGATAGATAGATAGATAGATAGATAGATAGATAGATAGATAGATAGATAGATAAAATGGATGACAGACAAACAGACAGATAGATAAATAAACTGGAAGATAAAATGGATGACAGACAGACAAACAGACAGATAGATAGATAAATAAACTGGATGACAGACAGATAGATAGATAGATAGATAGATAGATAGATAGATAGATAGATAGATAGATAGATAGATAGATAGATAGATAGATAGATAGATAGATAGATAGATAGATAGATAGATAGATGACAGACAAACAGACAGACAGATAGATAAATAGATAGATAGATAGATAGATAGATAGATAGATAGATAGATAGATAGATAGATAGATAGATAGATAGATAAAATGGATGACAGACAAACAGATAGATAGATAAATAAACTGGATGATAGATAGACAGACAGACAGACAGACAGACAGACAGACAGACAGATAGATAGATAGATAGATAGATAGATAGATAGATAGATAGATAGATAGATAGATAGATAGATAGATAGATAGATAGATAGATAGATAGATAGATAAAATGGATGACAGACAGACAAACAGACAGATAGAGAGATAAATAAACTGGATGACAGACAGATAGATAGATAGATAGATAGATAGATAGATAGATAGATAGATAGATAGATAGATAGATAGATAGATAGATAGATAGATAGATAGATAGATAGATGACAGACAAACAGACAGATAGATAAACTGGAAGATAAAATGGATGACAGACAGACAAACAGACAGATAGATAGATAAATAAACTGGATGACAGACAGATAGATAGATAGATAGATAGATAGATAGATAGATAGATAGAATGGACGACAGACAGACAGACAGACAGACAGACAGATAGACAGATAGATAGATAGATAGATAGATAGATAGATAGATAGATAGATAGATAGATAGATAGATAGATCTAAATAGGTCTAATGGATCAGTTTTCTGATATGATTTATACACTTACTGTACATACACACCCAGATGAATAACAGGCCTGCTAATATCAAATGTGTGGTTTAAGTATGTCAGGGCTGGAAGTGGCTGTCTTGGCCAGATCCTGCTCTGAGAGCTGAAAGTGGGTTAACTGGCTTTAGGTCTGAAGCTGGATAATGATGAGGAAAAGAACTGAGGGGAAACAAGAGACACTCGTGTGCGGAAACCACAAGAGGCGATGGGAAGGGGATGGAGAGAGACTGACAGAAGGAACGGAGGAACGAAGGAGTGAGTGAGAAAGAGAGAGAGGTGGAGCAGGAAGCTCGGGGGCAGCCTGGGAGGCAGTCTTTAATTGGCAGGGTTGTGTGAGCCTGGATGACCACCAAGCGGGACTGGCACAAATGTCCAGAGGGCAGAGACGGACCCTGGCACCACATGGCACTACCATAACCAGTCTCTCCAACCCTCCACGTAGCTCCTTCTCCCTCTGTTTCTGCCTTCCCACAATCCCACAGGCACTTCCATCTGCCTCTCTCCACCAAACGCCCTCATTACAGCAAGAGAGAGAAAGAGAGAAGAGCTGGGGACTAACTAAAAGTAGAGATGCTACCAACTTCAGCTGTGTTTAGCAACAAGTTCACTTGTTTTTGTCACACTGCAAAGTGAATATGAAAAATCTCATACATAGCAATGAATAGTATCTTATGCTCACCAAGGCTGCATTACTTTGATCAGGAATATAGTAAAACAGTAATGTTGTAAAATATTATTAATTTTTTTTCTAATTTATTATATTTATTGCTGTGATGGCAAAGCTGAATTTTCTCCATCATTACTCTAGTCTGCAGTATCACAAGATCCTTAAAATCATTCTAATATGCTGATTTGGTGCTCAAGAAACATTTCTTATTATTATCAATGTTGAAAACAGTTTGTTTGCTGCTTAAAGGTGCCCTAGAATTAAAAAATGAATTTATCTTGGCATAGTTAAATAACAAGAGTTCAGTACATGGAAATGACATACAGTGAGTCTCAAACATCATTGTTTCCTCCTTCTTATATAAATCTCATTTGTTTAAAAGACCTCCGACGAACAGGCGAATCTCAACATAACACCGACTGTTACGTACCACCAATATTTGCATATGCCAGCTCATGTTCAAGCATTAGACAAGGACAGCCAGTATTAACGTCTGGATCTGTGCACAGCTGAATCTTCAGACTAGGTAAGCAAGCAAGGACGACAGCGAAAAATGGCAGATGGAGCAATAATAACTGACATGATCCATGATATCATGATATTTTTAGTGATATTTGTAAATTGTCTTTCTAAACGTTTCGTTAGCATGTTGCTAATGTACTGTTAAATGTGGTTAAAGTTACCATTGTTTCTTACTGTATTCACGGAGACAAGACTGTCGTTATTTTCATTTTTTAAACACTTGCAGTCTGTATAATTCATAAACACAACTTCATTCTTTATAAATCTCTCCAACAGTGTGTAATGTTAGCCCGTTAGCCACGAAGCACAGCCTCAAACTCATTCAGAATCAAATGTAAACATCCAAATAAATACCATACTTACGCATGACGAACACTTTGTAAAGAACAATTTTGCGGGTTATATTAGCTGTGTGAACTTTGTTTATGCTGTTAAAGGCAAACACGAGCTCCGTGGGCGGGGAGCGTGAGCATTTAAAGGGGCCGCAGCCTAAATCGGCTCATATTTAATGATGCCCCAAAATAGGCAGTTAAAAAAATTAATTAAAAAAAAATCTATGGGGTATTTTGATCTGAAACTTCACAGACACATTCAGGGGGACACCTTAGACTTATATTACATTGTTTAAAAAGACGTTCTACGGCACCTTTAATATTTCTGTGAACCGCTTTTGTGAATTTTGTGCATCCTTGCTGAATAAAAGTATTATTATATATAAAAATCGTACAGACCCCATACTTTTGAACAGTAATGTATCTCTGATTATTGATTCAATCATAAAATAGTTACATAAACAAATTACAAAAAAAATCACATAAGGGATATTAGTATTTGACATCTTCAACCTCTTTTAACCTCTTGAGATGTCCATTAACCTCAGGCTTGAAGTCACTTTGTTTACCATTGAATACATTTACTATATAGAATACTGTCTAAAGATATTAAGAATGATAAGAAATTATACAACATTTGAAAGTTCTAAGGGTTTATTGTCAATCTACAGTGTTTATGATTTAGATGCTTCAGCAACAGTAATATTGTAATATGTGTCGAGAGTGCAAATATCAGTACGCAAAATCAAAACGGGACTTCATGGCTTTATTATGAAATAGCCACCATGAGATGAATCCAATCCGTCACACTTGAGTAAAATGTCCATGACAAGCATCCATTGGAAAACATCAAAAAGACTTTTTGTCCACAAAAACATTAAATCCATGAAATATTGATATATTGTCCATTGTTTACGTCACATTCTCCTGAACGATCTGCCCTCCATCATCGTTCTTCAAGAAACTGTGCAATCTGAACACCGTTTATGTTTTAAAATTGTATACGATCGTATACATTAGACTCTCACCAAACAAAATGAGCCTGCCTCCAAAGTTTATTTTTCCTTTTTTTGTGACATTCTACTGCTCCGTGCTATTAAGATGACATATTACATTCCATTTGTAATGTCTACAACTTTAAATTTTAAGTACTCTACTGAAAAGGTAGTTAGCTACACTATAAGTTTACAAAAAAAGCAGCAAACTGCATGGAAGTTAGTTAAAAATGGCGTTTCAAGGTTGCTTTCCTAACACAGACAGGGAGAGAAATTAAAGCGCATTTGTTGAATCTGACTTTCATATTTTCCCTTTCTTCTTTATAGCAAGACCAATATTTGTAATAGGCAAACCAATATTAGTTATTCATTCAAAAACACAGTAGAACACCCAGCACTCTTTGTTCAACAAACAGAACTGCTGAGAAATGTGGATTTTTACCAAGAAAAAAAGGCACAGAGTGGCCAGTGCCTTTAGATGGCTGGCTGTCCTTCACTAAAAGGGGTCAAAGGTCATTAGTAAGCAGTTACCGTTTACAGAAAGAGACAGATGAGCACAGAGCTGGGTGGTTGTCTGCTCACATACTTAAATGGTAAAAGAACAGAGCATCTGACCACCACAGTCACTGTGTTTATGTTAAGAGCAACTCTTGTTTAAGTAAGTTTTGACTAGACGAAGAGTAACGGCGTTTAGAATAATAAAGAGACAAACTGCTGTGGAGAACACACACACACACACACACACACTCTTACAGTTCATATACACACAGTTTATTAAACTCTGAAAACATAATGACCTTATTACAAAGAAACAGTCATGCTACTAATGTTTGTAACGCACAGACATTCCTGCGGGACCAACATCAACACACTTGGGAAGGAAACTCCAGCCATCAATGAAGTGTTTATTTTATTGTGCTGGACAGACCAAACAAATCCACTCGGAGTGTTTAGAAAGAGACCGAAAAGTGCTTTGGGCTTCTTTTAATGGTGGTGGTACATAATACTGGAACTAACTATCAGTATGGCATGAAGCATTTCACCTAGAAGCCACTATACATAAACAAACTGTGAATAACTCTTGGATTTATAAATCTATACTTATACACCCTACCAAAATAAAATATGTATGATATTGAGTCCAGTAAAATCAGTCGGGATATAGGAACAAAACAAGCATTGATGATGACGTGATAAACCTAAAAGCTTGGCTTTTGAATTTTACTGATGTAACATTACAGTTCATTCTTAAATTAAGATACATTCACTTCAACTTTTAGTCAGTACGGTGTTGAATTTTGTTTCTGGGTGCAAGAATTCAAAGACTATACGTTTAGTGGGAGTAAGTTAAGTTCGGTTTAAACCTACTCTTGCAATAACTGTTCTGTAAAGGGTTAGTTCACCCAAAAATGAAAATTCTGTCATTGAATACTCACCCTCATGTCGTTCCACACCCGTAAGACCTTCGTTCATCTTCAGAACGCAAATTAAGATATTTTTGATAAAATCTGATGACTCAGTGAGGCCTGCATTGCCAGCAAGATAATAAACACTTTCAGATGCCCAGAAAGCTACTAAAGACATATTTAAAACTGTTCATGTGAATACAGTGGTCCAACATAAAATGTTATGAAGCGACGGAGAATACCTTTTGTGCGCCAAAAACCTTTTAATAACCCTTAAATAACCCTCTGTCGATCCAATTGTCCTTGGGTGAGGATACAAAAATGCGAAAGTGATTTCCTTTATGTACAATAGCTAAAGAAAAGCATCAGTCAAGTAGGATGAGGTGCTTGTTTCTTGAAAGGAATGATGTTCTTGAATGCATGAGTGAAAACGACATGCATTGACTTCCTATACTGTACGTGCAGCAATTGAATTGAAAATACATGAAGAGCTCTCAGTGTTCAAATCTGAACCAGTCTGTACCAGTCATTTCGCCTGAATTCCGTCCTTTACAGCAAGTCTCTCTCTTTCTCCATCTCACACAGATATTGTATGCCGTATAAAATACCAGAGTTGCACGCATTTTCTACCTAAACAACAGGCTTTACATTTTAATTACAGTGAAATGATTGGTTGTTGCGCATTAATCTCTTCTTTTCATTAAGCCCTTGTTTTTCACTCTCTCTCTCTCTCTCTTTCTGTTAGAGTGACAGACACCAAAGCCTCATGGGAAGGGAGGATACAAACTTCTGAAGGAGGCCGATTGTGTGGCAAAGGAATCTGGGATGCTGGGAGTCGCTTGCCTGGTGTCACTCGCAAAGAGCTTTCTCATTAGAGTGGCACTGTCTGACATAATGCGAATTATCTTCCTGCTTTTGAAAAACCCATGTTTCAATTACCACAAAGGGAGCGCGGGTTAACAGCTGGATGCTCTGCGGATATGCATTCATTACGCTGGTGTCAATCTGTGCTGTTATACTCTTCAAAATACAGGTTGCAAAAAGAGTTTTACAGATTGAACCCGGAAAAGGAAGCAGATTGACGAGATTTAAACATTATGTATTAACTGAGACTGGTGTGATCAAATAGTTTACAAACTTTGTATGTGCAAAAATTGTATCCGTCTTTCGGTTGCTGCAACTTTTGTGATAGGAAACTAGAAAGGTATGTTAATTCGATTAATTCCGAAGACCTTCATTAGCTTGTTCAGAATGTTCTTGATCAAAATAACATTAGAATTTTGAAAAATTCACTGTCGGACAATCATCCATTGGCAGTCTAAGCTCTAAAAGGATGATTCAAATACTTTCGAAATACCCCTTTTACTCCTCCACTGTTGTGAACATGATATTTGGTTGCTTTTACAAATAGAGGAATTAATCAAAATGGTTTTTCTGTTGTTTTTGGATAACTTAGATGGATTAACTTGTGCTGAAGCGAAAACATTGATTTAAGGGTATGTCAGTGGTGAGCTTGATGTTCTATACCTCTTTAGAAAATGTGTTGATGCTTAAAAGAGCCCAAGAGGGGGTATTGTAAAATCAAGAAGTTTTATTTTAACCTCTAAAGAACATTATGGTCAACTCTTGAAAGATATAGTGCAGTGGTCTCAAATTCAATTCCTGGAGGGCCACAGCTCTGCACAGTTTTGCTCCAACCCTAATCAAACACACCTGATCCAGTTAATCAAGGACTTCAAGGATTACTAGAAACATCCAAGCATGTGTTTTGGAGCTGGTTGGATCTAAACTGTGCAGAGTTTGAGACCACTGATATAGTGGTTTCACAGGGGCAGGACAGAATTAAGCTTTAGGTCAATTAGTACATTTACAATTTTTTTTTTTCAACTGCTTACACGCATTTTCAAAACTTTGCCTTAACTTTTTTTTTTCTTTTTACAAAACTTTACACACAAATCCAAGAATTGCACACACAAAATGCAAAATGCCTCACATCTCTTGCAAAATGAAGCACTGCATTCAAAATATCACAAAAAAAACTCAAAAGCAAACATTCATCTTGTGTTGCAAACACCTTTGCCATAATATCCTATTTTTGGATATATCATACACAGTTATTTAAAACCTAAAGCTATTCCTTTCATGAGCTCATATGTACGTTTCGGTACAAGATTGAAAGTAATTGGCAGAGAGATCTTGAAAAATTCACAGTAAACACGAAAGCAAGATTGAAACCAAACTATTTATTTTTACTGTAAGATTTGTGGTTGTGAATACAGTATTACACAGTATGAAAGAGAAAAGAAATACATCAACCATGTGTAGTTGAACAGCAACAATGGTTGTATTTGAAAAAGGAAATCAAGATACTTCCTTTTAGATTTTTGTGTTACATAGAGAATTGTGTGTTGTGTTTTGCAAAAAGTTTTTTATGAAATTGAGTCGAAGGACGAGAATTAGTGTATGTGTGGTTCTGGTGTTTGAATGTCAGGTTTCAGAAATTGTGTGACAAGTAAGGATTTTGTGTGCAAGCAGTTGAAAAAAACTGTAAGTAGCTTTTTAAAATGTGCCTTAGGGGAAAAAAATAATTAAAATCAAAGAAAAAACAAAACAAACAAAAAAACATTACTGGTGTGCATCTTGAGACAAAACAATAGCACTGACATATTTTAAGATACTAAAGTTGCTTTCAGTTAAAACAACTCAAACATGCATTTTAGGACTAGGTCCTGGACTAGACTTAAAGGGTTATTTCACCCAAAAATTATCCCATAATTTACTCACCCTCAAACCTCACGCCTAGGTGTATATGACTTCCTTCTTTCAGTCAAACACAAACAGAGTTATATTAACACTCTAAGGGTCTGAGGTATCGCCAGCGATACCACCGCGGTTTTTTTCTTACCAGTGTGAAAGAGACTCAAAATACTCCGTCAATGTTGCACATACAATTAAGAGCTATACACCATTTTAATCTGTGGAATATCTTCTTTTATTTGTGTACACTCAGAGTAAAAACAAAATGTTGTGCTTTTTGCAAAATAAAGAAAACTAACATGATGCGTGATCTCTCGTCTCCCTCTGAAGGAAGTCCAATCTGATAGTTCTCAGAAAATGAAGTGTAACTTAGTGAATACTAATCACAAAAAAATTTGACTTATGTCTAAAAAAACGTTGAAATGTCAGGTTTTAAATCGTGTAAGTCAAATCGAAAACAAACATTCTCTGTTTATGTAATCTGTATGAAAAGAGAGCTATGTCAGAGGTCCGTGATTCAGCTCATTATCCGCTAATGCGGCCACGCCCACGGAGCCAGCGCTATTCAGACGCAAATTCATGCATACATCGTCTCAATCGTGTATTTATTGTCTTGAAAAGTGTTTTGAATAGCCATAGTTAGCGATCTCTGGCCTCTGTTAGTTCAGTTAGTTCCTGGATTGCCTTTTCTTCTTTAGCAGGCATTTGTGGACTAAAAGTGTACAGAGCGCCCTCCGGCTGCAAGTATGAATTGAAAACACAGTATCCAGCACTCATAGTAATGACAATAAATCCTGATTAAATATAACTCCTCTGTATAGAAAATTGACATAAACATATGAGAATCCATCAATATTTCTCCAAATGTGCATGCTTTTAAGCTAAAAGCCTATATGAAATGCCATAGAGGTAACATAATTGTTCAGACACTTTGCATCACAGAAATACATTTTATTTTAAAGTATATAACAGAATACCATTATTTTAAATTGTAATAATATTTCACAGTGTTGCTGTTTTTTCTGTATATTTGATTTACAACATGATGAGCTTTGATCAGACATGATCAACAGAGGATTTTTTCACAGCCTACCTGTCTGAAAGAGCTCATTATTATGCAACTCATTAGAGCTCTTTTATGCGATTCTTTTGTATTCTCAGGTGAGAATCACCCATTATTCATGATGATTCATGCTTCCACGCATACTGTGTTTCTTGACCAAAGATGTTTTAGAAAATTTAAATCTCTCTATTGTTTTATATGAAGGAGTAGGAAGGATAATTTTTACATAATTTTGAAGCAAAAACTCTAGTCTACAACCTCCAATACCCAGAAGTCTTGTGAACACATATATAATATTATTTTTTTGGCCTTATTTCAGTGACTTAAGTTTTTTGTTTTTTCAATAACCACGCATAAACGTTATTCCTTCAAAAACACAAACATGTACATACATGTTTCTCACATATTATTGTGGCCTAGTTTGTGCTGAATACAGTGTAATGACACTTTTTCCATTAATATGTTTATGAACAACTGAAAAAAGCACAAATGTCAGGGCATGTCAAAACTTCTCCAGGCCCCAAATCAGCCTCAGACTCCAAAGGGTTAAAAATATTCTGGCTCTTCCAAGCTTTATTATGGGAGTGAATTGTAACTGGGATTTTGAAGACCAAAAATGTGCATCCATCCATTATAAAAGTAATCCATACAGCTCCAAGGCCTTCTGAGAAGTGAAGCGATAAATATCCATATAACTTTATAAACTAGAATCATTGCCTTCCGTCCGCGAGTCGATTCCGGCGGAAGAGAGAATTTTTACCTGACGCATGATGTATTGATGAACGCGGAAGCACAGTGGATAGAGCAAAACAAAACACCGGTCACGAATTAGAAGTCTAAAACAAGAATTTTTAAAGAGAAATGTCCTCTTTGTTTGAAACACAAGAGGTGTCTACTCTCACCTAAGCGTACAATGCACCTAAGTCAAACACCGGAACTCGGCTCTCATATGAACGCGCGGACGGACATTACTGGAAGCTAGTGATTATAGTCTATATACAGTTATAAATATAGATATTTTTTCTTACAAAATGCATCACTTCGCTTCAGAAGGCCTTTATTAACCCCCTGGAGCCATATGGATTACTTTGGATTGCATATGGTTGTGCTTTTTTAGGCTTCAAAATCATGCTTAATATTCACACCCATTATAAAGCTTGGAAGGCAGAATATTTTTAAATATAACTCTGACTGTGATTGATTGAAAGAAGAAAGTAATATACACCTATAGGATGGCTTGAGGGTGAGTAAATTATGGGATAATTTTCATCTTTGGGTGAACTAACCCTTTAAACCTTGTCCGTGAAACCGCAGGATGTAGTGATAAGACCTATTATTTAAGTTTTGTCTCACGCTTTTCGTCCATGCATTTTAGCTCCGCTTTCCACTTACAGAAAACAATGGCTATTAAAATAAATGCATTTAAGCTTTTGCTCTTTCACCATCTCAACATTTCCCTCCATCCTTCCTTTTCACGCTCAAGCAGTCATGTTAACCTTGGTCTGGCTCATTTCGCTTGTTTCCGGCAATGCTTATCCGTTCAAACATAGCTCTCGGCGTTCAAGGTTACAGTTCTGGAAGATGAGCAAGATCCTTGCAGACAAAAGCTGCAAGAATCACAACAAGCACTTCAGATTGCCACAAAACCTCGCTGTGAGCCCAGCATACCAGAAACAGAGGCTGACGGGAGCGCCGCACAATCAGAAATGAGAAGTGCTTTTTAAATACGACCACAGAGGAGAAGCGAGAGGAATGCTTCTTTTCTTCTGCTCTTTTAATCAGAGGAGAGGTTTGTTTCATGTCGCATAAACCTCTTTGGTTTAACAAAGCTGACTGACATCTTTATTAATGGGAACCAGGGGAAACGGATACATGCAGACATTAAATGGCATTAATACGGTTGACTCAATGCAGAGAAATCTGATCTGAGCTACAGAGGCATCCGGCATAATTATCTACAGAAAGGACATGGACATTGTGAATAGTGAATGTCTGTGTGTGTGCTTATGTATGAGCTCTTTTCTCTGTTTTTTTCTTCCCAAACATGACATCTGCTTCTGTGATCTGAAGTATCTCTGTGTGAGCGTGCATGAGCGGGAGTTAGATTCATCAGTTTCCGTGAGTTTCTGTGTGGTCACCACCCTCCTATCTGTCAAGGCATCTGTCGTGTGAAGTGACACAGGACGAAGTCCATGCATTTGGGTGTGTGTGAATGTGAACACTTTTCATTACAGCATAAAGCTTTTTATCCATCTGGTCCCCGGGCAGTGTTGGAAGCTGTGTAACCTGCAACATATCTGAGTAACCTTTTATCCATTCTGTATAAAGCGGGCCAATAAAAGCACACTAAACATGCTAGGGCAGAGAGCTTAGATGGAAAGACATATTCATCTTCCTCCAGGCTGAGAGAAAGCAGGATTATGCTTATAAGAGCATTTGGGAACAGAACGAAAATGGATGCGAGGCCCTCAAGACAAAATAAGAGAAAGAAAAAACTAACTTTTTGGTGTTTCTTTAACTATGGACACTTCTGGCTTTGTGGATTTTTAGAAACTAGAGCATATTTCTCACACTCTCTGATTACTTTACTTTGTCTGCTAACCAAATTTTCAAAAAGTGTACTGGATATATAAGCTTCGAAGTAAATTCTGTCATTTTAAACATTGTTTCAAAAAACGGTATTTGCGGAAATTTAATTTTGAATTAAATTGTTCTCTTTTTGTCTTGCCTTTGATAATTTCATATGCTTTTATTCATCTAAAATACAAAAATACAAATTTGTTCAATAATTTTCCATAAAATTTGAATGGAATTTAACAAAATTACAGCTTGATTAGAACTAATAATAAAAAGTGACATTTACATTATACATTTATATATTTTTCTTCAAGGACTTCTACATTTTAAGCATGCATTTCACAGATACAAACAGTTGTAATTTGCATAAATACAGATATAATTGATTTTCCAATATATACTGAAATATTTTTATTTATTTCATTGTTTATTTAGATTGTACGGAAGAGGATTAGGGCCAAGCAATAATAAAAAAATAAAACCATCTCGAGATTAAAGTTGTTAAATTTCGAGAAAAACGTCGAGATAAAATGTTGAGAATAAACTTGTTAAATTACGAGAAAAAAACTCGTTAAATTTCGAGAAAAAAGTCGAGATAAAATGTTGAGAATAAAGTCATTAAATTACGAGAAAAAAGTTGTTAAATTATGAGAACAAATTCGTTAAATTATGAGAAAAATGTCGTTAAATTTCGAGGAAAAAGTTGAGATAAAATGTTGAGAATAAAGTCATTAAATTATGAGAAAAAAGTTGTTAAATTACGAGAACAAATTCGTTAAATTACGAGAAAAATGTCGTTAAATTTCGAGAAAAAAGTCGAGATAAAATGTTGAGAATAAAGTCATTAAATTACGAGAAAAAAGTCGTTAAATTACGAGAACAAATTCGTTAAATTATGAGAAAAATGTCGTTAAATTTCGAGAAAAAAGTCGAGATAAAATGTTGAGAATAAAGTCATTAAATTATTAGAAAAAAGTCATTAAATTACGAGAACAAATTCATTAAATTACGAGAACAAATTCGTTAAATTATGAGAAAAATGTCATTAAATTTCGAGAAAAAAGTCGAGATAAAATGTTGAGAATAAAGTAATTAAATTACGAGAAAAAAGTCGTTAAATTACGAGAACAAATTCGTTAAATTATGAGAAAAATGTCATTAAATTTTGAGAAAAAAGTCGAGATAAAATGTTGAGAATAAAGTCATTAAATTACGAGAAAAAAGTCGTTAAATTACGAGAACAAATTCGTTAAATTATGAGAAAAATGTCGTTAAATTTCGAGAAAAAAGTCGAGATAAAATGTTGAGAATAAAGTCATTAAATTACGAGAAAAAAGTCGTTAAATTACGAGAACAAATTCGTTAAATTATGAGAAAAATGTCGTTAAATTTCGAGAAAAAAGTCGAGATAAAATGTTTAACAACTTTAATCTCGAGATGGTTTTATTTTTTTATTATTGCTTGGCCCTAATCCTCTTCCGTAAGATTGTAAGACTTTTAAACATAATAATAATTTAAAAATATAATAATTTATTTTATGAGAGATTTTCATACTAGTTGTTAACCAATAAAATCTATTAAATGTGAATCATTTGGAAAGTAACCAAGAAATGATGAAGGCATGTCAGCTTTATGGATGGATGGATGGATGGATGGATAATCTGTTCATTTATACAAAATTCAAGCCCCTGTGGTTGAGAAAAAAAAAAAAAAACATAAATTACCAAATCAAAGACCACTGCCCACTGCCCATAAACCGTTCTTACGTAGATGAACAGATAACCATATTACACACCAAATGTTAATGTGATCATGACGAGAGGAGCAAGAGAGACGGAAAGGACAAAAATGAAAGGAGAAATAAACAAGTGCAAGAGCTGCTCTGGTTGGGCATTAGAATGGCAGGCTGCATTCATTACTGCGATTCCATCACCGTATGGTCGAAGCATATTTCTTCATGGCCTGTCGCAGGCCCTGCCGGCACAAGGGCAGCCATGCAAGGGTTGCTTATGGCCCTGAGATAGACTAATGAGAAAAGTCCGCCTTGTACACACACACACACACACACACACACACACACACACACACACACACACACACACACACACACACACTTAAGCATGTAAGCTGCAGAAAGCAAACAGAGGAATCTGAACTGGATGCCTGGACTATTAGTCCCCTCATTCTGTCTCAGGGCACATACACTGCAAAAAAAAAAAAAAAAAAAAAGAAAAGTTGAGGAAACTTAAAAGTTTAAGGCAACCAGCTGGATGAGATTTTTGAGCTCTCCAGTCACGTCTCAACAACTGCACAAAAGAAACAGACTGTGATAGTTTCTCAGTGATACAATTTAGGGTTAACTGAACTGAACTTCTTTTCTAAGAGCTATGTGCAAAAACAAAACAAAGCAAACAAACAAAACAGTATTTATCCAATTCATTTGTTTTTTATCAGCTTTGCTTAGATTCCATAGATCCCCAATAGTCTCTGCATTTAAAACCAGTCAAATTATACAGGGCATCATCAAGACCAACAAGTGGAATAGTGGTTTGTGCTTTGAAAATAAGTTTTGTATATAATAATTGAACTGTGCTTAAATCTTTCATCAGGTTTCAAGCTCTTAAGAATGATAAATAAATCAAGTAACTTTCAACAGCAAAATATGCAGTTTCATACAACATCACTCTCCTCAGAACAAAATTCAGCACATTTCCAATCAAATGACCCTGAAATTCCCAGGCTCGCTTTAAATGAAGTCCTTGACCTGGGCTAAATTCTCCTTGGGTTAATTCGGTACCATGGGTGAGATGACCAGATTCTGGTGTGGACATTCCCACAGCCTGTTCCACAGCTACCGAAAAGAGAAGAATGAGAAAGATAAATAGCCAGTGGGAAACGACCTCTGACCCCTAACCTCTGTGACTCAGTCACCTCTCTAATAATGGACAATGCCTAAAACATCCACTCAGCCTTTTCAAGCCATTTAAAAAAATACCTTCAGTCTATGTATATATTCCAAATTTTTTTCCACATGGTCCAAAAGTATGTTCTTTTCTAAAGCAAAATAAGTATCTTTGCTCTTTTGAGCAAAATTGCATATAACAGCAGATACTTGCAGAAGAATCATATTTCAACTGACTTTTACATGTGATTCCCTTTCAGATCAAATTGTGGCACGTAATGAAGACATGGGGGTTATAATAAAATAGGACAATAAAAATGGGGCGTCCTCATTAACTAGGAGAGGAAAGGGTCCATGCCGAAAGGGTCGAGGAACACATAAAGTGGTTATCTGAATCCTGAAAGTATTTGTTTAACCAGGATACTTTAAGGAATTGTACTGGTCATTTTTCTCATTCAGTTACAATAAATAGTGACTGACGCTTTCAAGCTTCAAAAAAGAATGAGAAAGCACCAAAAAATATGACAAATATCTTCCATTTGACTAGTGCGCTAATTTCTATGTCTTCTAAAGCCATATGTCATATCTTTGCGTGAGGAACAAACCAAAATGTAACTATTTGTCTTACTTTCCAGTTAGCCGTTAACCCCTGCGAACTAGATCAAGGAAGTGAACTTGAGAAACTGGATTGATTCATTGACTATATGACTCATAAAAATGATTAATTCATAAACTTTTGTTTCTCTAGAAGATCTAGGGCAGATGTCGAGATTTGCAGTGAATAGATTAACTTAAATTGCACTATGTTCCTCACACATATCTATCATATGTCTTACATATAAAATGGTAGTCATACTGACAAAATTTTATGATACTACTGTTTTTTATTGAAGCTTTGGAGGCTTTATTCTGCAGTGTTTATGAAATGAGTGTGAGTAAAAGATGACTATTTTAACTATAAGTCTAAAACACTGCTGTTAACATCATCAGGTCATCAAATGTAAAAGGTCCTGAAGTCCTTTGCAAGTATTCATTATGGAGAGTTTCTTGAGCATTAGAGCTGTATTTCAGCACCACTATCACTCTCACCCAGCTTTAAAAATTACCACTGCGCTGAACAAACCAAACAACTAATGAGTAAACAAGGAAATGAGTTGCTTTCACGGTACTCTAATGGCCAGAGCTGGCCCCAGGCCCCGGGTTTTTTTTTTTTTTTTTTTTTTTTTTATGGTGATTTTACAGCGGCCCCAGTTTAATGCTGATCTTAATTAAGGTGAAACAGAGATCCCCAGGGGCCAGCGGCAGCCATCACTGCTGCTATTAAGTCACACTGTGGAGAATTTATGAGGCATCATGGGGCAAAACAAAACAGATGCACTGAGAAGCACACAAACACACACACACACTGAACCCACAAATGTGCTGGAATACAGAGACAAGTTGTAATATTTAAAGCCTCTATATCAACAAGTCCTGGGGGACCTGGGTACATAAAAATAGCTCTTAAACAGCATGACAACTAATTAATGTAATTCTAAAGATTTCAATTATATATACGCTAAGGTTAATATATAGTGTGACACTGTACAAACACAGAAAAAAAACTTTTTATACATAAAAATTCATAGTGAACACATCCATCTAGCAAAGAAAAAAAAATGAAAACATAACCATAAGACTTCTAATTTGTGAGTGTGAAGTACAAACCGATATTAAATTCCACATAGGGAAGATATTCTAGTGCTTTTACCGTGTGTTTGTACTTTTGGGAGCTTAACAGAACTGTTCTAACATGGGAAAAAATAATGTTGTGTTAAAAAAATAACAGTGAATAATAATAAAAATAAATGAACATTATTTAATTATAAATAAATACTATTTTTTTTTTTTAATAAACCCAACTAAATAAATATTTAATTATTTTTTTAATAAATCAAAAGCAAGCTACAGAAAATGTTTGCATAATATTGACAATACTTTGTACTCTCTATATCCAAAATTAATGCTCAATAACTGTTTTCATTGAAGTAGATAAATATCTAATGTGACCTGCACAGCTCCTCATATCCTCTGACTATTATAGTGGCTCCTTTAGAGGTCAAGTAAACCTGGGGGTCAACTGTCCAATCTAATCAAACCGTATAAATAATAAAAAAACACATTTTCAAACACCATTCACAAGGCTTGACTTCCAGAGTCTGCAGCTTGCCGCATTCTGCGTTCCACCGTCATGCTCAGAGTTTAAACACAGCCTAAATATCAGCACTGTCTTCTCAAATGCCACGACACCATGATGAACAACTACTCGCTTTCCTTCAACATTACAAAAAGAAAAAAAAAAAAGTCCTCAAAAGAACAGGTCAAGTAAAAGAAAAAATAAAGGTGAATGTGAAAAATCAAATGTGCAAAATCCGTCTTTAGAAATCTATATGACAAAGCAATTCGGGTCTACTTCCAGTGCTTTGACAGGAAAACTTAGTAGATTTATGAAGAATCTGAACATCATCCTTCTATCATAAGGGTGAACAAATGATTACAAAAAGTCACTGTTTTGGTGAACTATTCCAATTAATTCAATCAGAATTTGACTGTTTTCTCCCAAAAACAGTGAAGAAAATGCAAGAATTACATCAGTCATTTGAGATGAGAGACTCAAGCATGCAAATATGATTTAGCCTATGCATCTACTCCAGTTTAAACTTCTCGGAGATGATACAGAATATAAAGATACAATGAATGAACTGTGTGATGTGAGCATTCTCACCCTGTCTTAAGGGACAAGGACAGAGCAAGGAAGAGGAAACCGACATGAGGAGAAAGTGATGAAGATAAGATGAGGGCATTCTGTGATCTTTCCTTAGCTTTATCCTTTTCCCCATCAGGAAGCATGTTGGCTAATCTTCACAGCATGCTTGAGGAAGCTCTTACTCTGTCCGACAGCAAAGCTGTAATGGAAATCTATGCTCAGGCCCTTAGGACTGAACAAGGAGAAGGTGGAGGCGTGTAAACTAAACTATACTGTGAAGACAAGGATAAATCACAGAGGTTAGTATAGCACTTGTGAGTGAGACTTGATTTTCTGCTTTTAATTCACGGCAGAGATGTCCCATTGAATTGCATACAAGATATAAACTCGCAAATCTGTATATAACAGAATTCAAAGAAAAACGTCAGAAATGTGAGATAAAAATTCGTAATACTGAGAAAAAAGTGCAATTTTTTGGCTGTGGTCTTTAGTTCCTACATATGTATATTGGCTGTTTATTAGTACTTACAGTATAAAGCACATATTAATGCCTTATTCTGCATGACCATATTCTACATCTCTTACCTACATCCTACCCAATACCTAAACTTAACTACTAACTTACGAACTATCAATAAGCAGTGATTAAGTGTTTATTGAGGCAAAAGTCACTGTAAAACCAAGCAAAGAAATTAATTAAATGAAATGAGTTTGTTTCACTCAAATAATAATGAAAGCTTCATTGTACTTAAAGGTCCCGTTCTTCGTGATCCCATGTTTCAAACTTTAGTTAGTGTGTAATGTTGTTGTTAGAGTATAAATAAAATCTGTAAAATTTTAAAGCTCAAAGTTCAAAGCCAAGCGAGATATTTTATTTAACAGAAGTCGCCTACATCGAACGGCCAGTTTGGACTACATCCCTCTACTTCCTTCTTTAATGACGTCACTAAAACAGTTTTTTGACTAACCTCCGCCCACAGGAATACACAAGAGTTGCGTTTGTAGAGTGTGTTTGTCGCCATGTCGTCGAAACGCTGTTATTTTCATCCCGCAGTCCAATCACCGGGTCTGATTCCGGCTCAAATTGATAGGGTAAAATTAAAGACATGTTTACAATAACACTGAGCGAGTGCATCTCCACGTTATGGTAAGAGGCGTGACCTTTCCAGGCAAGATGCGCTAAACTGCTGTCGAATCACAACACAGGAACCGCTGGCACAATCAGAACTCGTTACGTATTTCTGAAGGAGGGACTTCATAGAACAAGGAAGTCATCAACCCGTTTTTATGACAGTGGAAACAGCGGTATACAGATAAGTAAATTATGTGAAAAATACTGTGTTTTTTAACACGCGAAACATGAACACGTTATATTGCACACTATAAACACAATCAAAGCTTCAAAAAAACACGAAAAACGGGACCTTTAACAGAAGAAGTTGCGTGAACTCAAAATTTGATTCTAGTAAGCCGAACTTAATATAATTGAGTTGAAACAGATTTCTAATCCAGCATTCTTTGCATCAGACTGTATAAGGAAAATAAATGTTGAAATTAAGTGTTTTTTTTGTGTGTTTTTGCATGAGATTAACATATACATAAGTTAGTGTTTAATGTTGTGTTATGTTGGGATTTAAAGGGGATTGTGTTATGTTAGTTTTGTGGTGAAGAGCAGAGGATATGGATGAAAAACTTTTAAGACCACATATACTGTATTTTGTTTGACTATATACATGTATATAATGACAGTCTCTTTGATAGATATATAATAGCATATGTTATTTGCTTTCATTTAACCAAGATCTGAATGTGATGTTTATGTAAATTAACTGTATGTAATTAACATTATGATAAGTGGGGCGAGGCTGGGAATGGGAGCAAAGGGAGCCGCTTCCACGGCTCTCGGCCCGCCCCACTTTTTTTTACAAAATTTTTAAGTTCTACTAACTTTAAAAAAATTAGTTAGTTTAACTTAAATGGTTTGAGGTAAAACGTTTCCTCACATGTTTTGAGTATTCTGAACTTATTGAGTTTTACAGTGTAGTTAATAGTTAGTTAATAGTGAGAACTGGACCCTAAACTAAAGTGTGACCAGATATTTCAATCAATTCAAGAATTGCAAGTTTATAAAAGTCAGGAAGAAAGCCAGAATTATGAGAAAATAACTAAAAAATGCAAGATACAAACTCGTAATTGCGAGAAATAAAGTCAGAATTGTGAGATAAAAGATTTTTATTTTATTTATTTTCCATTTTTATTCAAAGAGTTTATTCTGACTTTATTTCTTGCAGTTTCAAGTTTATATCTCACAATTCTGACTATTAAGCCAATTATAATCAAAAGACATCAAATTTAAATCTTCAGCTTTTTATGTGTGAAATAAGGCATTGATTCATCTTTTTCTAAGCTCAAGATAAGCCATGCGCTGTTTTCTCAGGTTTCACAATATTTGTCGTTACATTTGGCCCCTGCAGATAGCAAAACTCTCTCTCTCACTCTCTCTGTCACACACACACACACACACACACACACACACACACACACACACACACACACACACACACACACACATCTAGAGCACTTCACAGCAGGTGTATTACCTATCTAACACAAGATTACCTCATTGCGTCCTTCAGCGTTGGGAGACCACTTATCTGTGCTCATCACACACACTTACCAACAGGCCCTCAGAGCGACACACACATACACACACACACACACACACACACACACACACACACAATCAGTTTCTCTCATTCTTAATGAGTGTTAGCAGCAATCTCTCTCAGCATTAGTGACCCTGTCACTACAGATTATCACTGCCAAAGAGAGCCTCATCTTCATCACGTGTGTTTTTTGCTTGCAGAAAAGTTTCGCAGATGCGCAAAGACTCGATACTTCTTACAATCATTGTGCTTGTTTATGTGTGGCTGAGTTATAGGTGTGCAGGAAAGAGACAGAATGCAGGTTTGGAGATAGTGGAAGAAGCATCACATATTATTTTCTTCTTCCTGCTGCTCAGTGGGAGATTTTTTTCCTCATCTCTCCGAAAAGCTGCATCTACTGTTACAGCAGCAGGTGCTGGAACCACCGACAAGCTCAATCCCCCAGAGAACAGCGGGAGAGTGTGAGAGCTCAGGAACACACACCTAGACTCCGGAACGATAAATAACACACTCACACACTCGCCCGTATACTAACACTATGGTTTATCGCAAAAAAAAAAAAAAAACTATATTTTGTGTTTTCTCACTAGATTCGAGCTCCATTCAATTATTATCATTCTTATTATAAATAGCAACTTAGCTACTCTGATGTATTAAACTACATATGAACTCATTGTTTTGAGCACATGGTTGTATAGTGAAAAAACGAGGTGAACATTCATTAGCTATATGGCAGACGCTCGCTGTTGAAGCCGCCCTGGAATGGAGGGACATTTTCAAGCCACAATGACAGCATGGAAGTTCTCACCCCCACTGGGCCTCTCATAAACATGAAGCTAACCCACTGAGACCCGTGCTTTAGGAAAAAGTGTGTGTTTGTGAGTGTGGGGATTCATGGTGTTCCTTACTAGTGATTTGCTAAAAATAGTGCAGTTTTCCAGAAACAAGTGATTTCTTTTCTCTCAAGTATGACAAAACATCAGACATCACAAATGGTTTTGTCACATTATTATGGTTGCAACCAGGTGAACGGAGGCAATATTCACTCTAAAAGAATCAAAATGGAAGTTTGATTCTTTTTAGCTAATGAGTTCATTTGGGTTCATTTAAGTCATTACTAGACCCAGATCAGACTTTTCAGCCTTTTCTAGAGAAACAATATATTTCGGTAACACTTTACTTCATTGGTCCACTTTAGACATTCTACTAACTTTAAGTACATGTAGAACTTTGCAAGTGCATGTCAACTTATTCTCCTAACCCTAACAGTCTACTAATACTCTAATGAGAGTTATTTGAGATATTAAAGGATTAGTCAAATGAAAATGAGCCCAAGTTTTACTCACCCTCAAACCATCCTAGGTGTATATGACTTTCTTCTTTCTGATGAACACAATCCGATATATATTAATAAATATCCTGATGCTTCCAAGCTTTATAATGTCAGTGAGTGGGATCAAGTATGAGCTGAAGAAAGTGCTTCCATCCACATCCATGCATCATAAATGTTTTCTCCACATGGCTCCGGGGGATTAATAAAGGCCTTCTGAAGCGAAGCGATGCATTTGTGTAAAAAATATCCATATTTAACAAGTTATGACGTATAATATCTATCTTCCGCCAGACCACCTTCCGTATTCTACTTACGGAGAAAGTGTAAAACTCTCGCAGTTCAAAAAGCTTATGCTACGTCCTACGCCTTTCCTGGCGACGCCAGTTATGTTTTTTCGTAATTTGAATACAGAAGGCGTTCGGGCGGAAGCTAGATATTTTACTTCATAAATTGTTAAATTTGGATATATATTTTTTTTTTTACACAAATGCATCGCTCCAGAAGGTCTTTTTAACCCCCAGAGCTGTGTGGAGTATGTTTATGATGCACTTTCTTCAGCTCATACTCGTTGATTCCACTCACTGCCATTATAAAGCTCGGATGCATCAGGATATTTATTAATAAATCTCAGATTGTGTTCATCAGAAAGAAGAAAGTCATATCCAACTAGGATGGATTGAGGGTGAGTAAAGCTTGGGGTAATTTTCATTTGAAAGTGAACTAATCTTTAGTTAGAGTTAGTAACTTTGTAACTACATTTCAGCTAACAGTTAAATGTGTGTAGGGTCTAAAATGGACTATCGAAATAAAGTGTAACCAAGATTTATTTTCCATCAAGTACGACAAAACTTTATGTCACAAATGTTTTGTCACATTGTAATGCGGATGCAGCCAGGCGAGCAGATTGAATACTCAAAAGGCCAACTAGAGCAGTGGTTCCCAACCTGGGGAACCTGGTGCTTATATGTTTTGAGGTCAAATATGGATGCAAAAAACTTTTCAAAGGTAGAAACTTGGATGCTCCAAATGATCAGAACCAGATGATAATTACCTTCTTTGAATCTATACGTGGTCTCTCAGCTTGCCAGTCACATAAACCGATTACATTTTTACTACACAAAAGATGCGAGCAAGCTCACACCTGCCGTGGGAGGTGCAGAAAATATGAAAAGATTAGCAGCAGTGGTGGCATCTCAGTTTTCACCAGTCTACAGTACAAAAATAACACGGTGAAAAAGTGTGTATAATTCAAACTACTTCATTAAAAACACCCGACTAATCACCATTAACCAATCGCTGGTTCATGGCTGGTTCATGAATCACTGCTGTACGTCTGCATACATGTGCTGCACTCTCTTCTGAACTCTTTCCATCATACGAGAACACGTTCTCCTCATTAGAGCTCCAGGTAATGGTTTGCCATCATTCGAAACTGTCTGTTTTTTGTTTTATTTCGGTAGATCTCTGCTCCGGACTTGAACACAAAACGCATTGCAATTTTTCCAAAAATGTCAAAATAGGAGTCTGAAAAGAACGTTAATGGAGGCCAGAGATGGAGGTCAAAGAGGAGAAAGTGCAGACACACCAACAGAGAAAATGCTGTCCCAGGCAGAGCAAACTAACTACTGGAAGAAAATTCCAAATATTAAATTTGGGGGATGAATGTATTTTTGAAAGGAAGTGTTTTCAGAAAAGATTTGATGGCATTTTTATTTCATCTTACCTCCGTATAATGCCTGTTTTGTCTCTGTTTGTCGGTACAGTGTGAATTGGTCCTTTAAAGTAGTGTTTATAAGCGCAGTGCTTTGCAGGTGAACAAATATCCAGTGCAGAGCTTCCAGAACACCGACTCGGTATTGGCCGAAGCTGCCTGACGCAGGCATGTGATGCTGACACGGGAGTTGGCCAATAAAGAGTCAGCATTCTGACATAAAACCTGGAAGCTCTGCACTGTGTCTACAACGTAAACAGTGTAGGAGAATGAGAGGGAAGGGAAGAAATTGTTGAATAAATTTGTTATTTTTGTTTTGTTTTTGAGCACAAAAGTATTTTCGTTGCTTCATAACATTAAGGTTGAACCACTGTTTTAACAATGTGTTTAAAGGTGCCCTAGATTCAAAAATTGAATTTACCTCAGCATAGTTAAATAACAAGAGTTCAGTACATGGAAAAGACATACATTGAGTCTCAAACTCCATTGTTTCCTCCTCCTTATATAAATTGTTTAACCCTCATTTGTTTAAAAGACCTCCGAAGAACAGGCGAATCTCAACATAACACCGACTGTTACGTAACAGTCGGGGTGAACGCCCCAATATTTGCATAATGCCAGCCCATGTTCCCAACATTATAAAAGGCATTAGACAAGGGCAGCCAGTTAACATCTGGATCTGTGCACAGGTGAATCATCAGACTAGGTAAGCAAGCAAGAACAATAGCAAAAAATGGCAGATGGAGCGATAATAACTGACATGATCCATGATAACATGATATTTTTAGTGATATTTGTAAATTGTCTTTCTAAATGTTTCGTTAGCATGTTGCTAATGTACTGTTAAATGTGGTTAAAGTTACCATCGTTTCTTACTGTATTCACGGAGACGAGAGCCGTCGCTATTTTCATTTTTAAACACTTGCAGTCTGTATAATTCATAAACACAACTTCATTCTTTATAAATCTCTCCAACAGTGTAGCATTAGCCATTAGCCAAGGAGGACAGCCTCAAATTCACTCAGAATTAAAACGTTAACATCCAAATAAATACTTTACTCACATAATTCGAAGCATGCATACAGCATGCATGACAAACATCTTGTAAAGATCCATTTGAGGGTTATATTAGCTGTGTGAACTTTGTAAATGCGCTGTAATATAGTCGACAGCTCATGTGGCAGGGAGCACGTGAATTAAAGGGGCGGCGCTGCTTAAATCAGTGCATTGTTAATGATGCCCCAAAATAGGCAGTTAAAAAAATTAATAAAAAAAAATCTACGGGGTATTTTGAGCTGAAACTTCACAGACACATTCAGGAGACACCTTAGACTTATATTACATCTTGTGAAAAAGCATTCTTGGGCACCTTTAATACTTTTCTGGACCTTGAATGTGGTAATTATGTTGCTTTCTCTTGGGGATCAGAAACGTCTTGGAATTCATCAAAAAATCTCAATTTGTGTTCTGAAGATGAACAGAGGTCTTGCGGGTTTGGAACAACACGAAGGGCAGCAATTAATAACAGAAATTTCATTTTTTGGGTGAACTAACCTTTTAAGAACTAGTAGCAGTTAGACAAGAGGTAATCAGTCTTTTCCAATTCAGATTAGACTGAGCTACCTTTTTATGTAACTTGCTTTAAAAAGTTAGGACCAGTTTGGAAGAAAACAAAACAGATGACTAACTTTTTAGACTCGTCTAAGCAGTATATGCAACCGGCCACAAGGTCTGGCATTATAGCCAGTTCAGCGCAGTAGTCATTTCTATCATTGCTATGCTGTTCAAATTCAAGTCAATTAGCATTGCTACTAACAAAAGCTTGGCCAAGCATGAAAACAAAAGTATGTCACAGACTGTCCTGGCAGTTCAATGGCCGTCTTTGGGCAGCTGCCATCCCCATTACAGAAAACAGCCCTCTGTCTGCACGGCCAATTCAACAGCTAACATCATAAGCACTGAACCGAAATGAAGGCAAAGACAGATAGCTAAATAACGAGAGATCGGAGGGATGGCGAATAATTCTTGCTACTTGAACTTTCGCAGATGGGAGTACAACAAGCACACACAAGCCACTATAGAGAATTAAACAGCCAGCTGAGCGCATCAGTGCACAACTAATCAAAAGTGTTGTTTCTCCGTCTGAGGAAAAATAATGAACAACTGAAAAATAACATGACTCTTGTGCTTTCTGAGGGACTGTTTAGTCTGGCATCATTGAACCTCTTCTAAAGTCAGACTTCTGACTACGGAGATAATCCGGTCCATTTGAGTCCATCGGCTTGAAACACTCACCAGATTTGTGCGATAAGAATTACATTACCGAGGGAAGGAACCGCCACAACACAAAGTGTATATACTGTATTAATGATCTCAACCAACACTTCCAAAAATGCAAGCCACATAAATATCATAACCATCTCTCCAACACATCTCTACAACTTTTTGTCATATTTCCCAATTATCATAACACCCAGAGAATAAAATCAAGTTTTTTTCTATCATTTCCTGCACTGATTTTGGGGGAAATCTGTAGAAATTCTATGGAATGGATTTAAACATGGAATGAAATTTGCTGAGTTGGAAGTTATGCACTTTTATTGATACTAGCTGAAATGAGTCAAATTAGTCAAAATATGTAATAAACACACAACAAGAATTAGCAAATTCCCCAAAAATCTACAGACGAAAAAAGTTAGGATACAGTATTATACCCATTAAGGCTGCATTTATTTTGATCAAATATACAGTAAAAACAGTAATATTGTGAAATATTATTAGAATTTAAAATAGCCGTTTTCAATTTTAATCAATTGTAAAATATAATTTATTCCTGTGACGCCAAAGCTGAATTTTCAGCATCATTACTCCAGTCCTCAGTGTCACATGATCCTTCAGAAATAATTCTAATATGCTTATTTTCAGGAATATTATCAAAATTATGTTGCTTAACATTTTTTTTTTTTTTTTTTTTTTTTTTTTTCGGAAACCATTATACATTTTTTCAGTATTTGTTGATGAATATAAATGTCAAAAAAAAGAAAGAAATTGAAATCCTTTGTAACAAAAATGTCTGTCACTTTTTATCAATTTAATGCAGTGTATTCATTTCTTTGAAACAACATTTTGAATGGTAGAGCATACATATTTATAAATATTAATGAAATACATATCACTATAAATATTATTGTCAACTCTGCTTATGATTTAATGTAGTTTATGTACATTTTAATAGATATATTTAGTGTGCATGTCAATGTCACCCTACATTAGATTCTCACTGGTTTTATAATAAATGTTCTAAATTAAGAATAATTTACTACTACTAATTAGCTCCACAACAAAAATCACTGTGTAGCAACAATTTTGTTTCTATGGGCATGTCAGAGAACATACTAACTAGAAGTTAGTATGTTCAATGATTTATATAATCACATTTATGAAATCTCAGGATTATTCTGTGTAAAAGGATCACTCACCACACACACAACAACAGCTTTCACAGCACAACACAGTCAAGTTCTTCTACATTAAGGTGGCACACTCTCCACTGGCTTGTTTGACTGCAGGCCACATTCTGCACTTTGATGCTAAATCTTCCACATACACTGTTTCTTCCAGAACAGAGGGGTCTCTGCCCTTCAGGGCTCCTTCACGGCAGGTTAGCCTGCTTCAAGAGCTCCTTCTTCCCCCCACAGTGATCAATTGACCCCTGCCAGGAGGAGCAGGTTTGCCGGCATTAGGCTAACACAGTGGTACAGCTCTATTAGCTGACTAATCTGAGTGATCTAACCATTATTAGACATTTAAGATGACAGCTAGGCACCATTCTTTATGTATTTCTTCCAAATATGAACTCCATGACTGCCATTTTTGCCTTGTCTCCCTCAATCTTTGAAACTCTCAATCACTCTCTCCCATCCTCTTTCTTTCTCTCATGGATGAATACACTCAGTGTTCTGGCACATCCTCTCTCTCTCTCTCTCTCTCTCTCTCTCTCACACACACACACACACACACACACACACACACTGGACCTGTGGGTAGAGTTGAGCGCTGGAACTCTCCTGGCATGTTTAATGCAAAAGCATAGGCTGAATACTTTTGATAACTTTGAGACAACTTGACACAAGCACACTACAGACTACAGTATGTGGATGCTAGCACGCTATAGCAAGATAAAATTCATATGCAAAAGAAGGGCTTCACAATAAAAATGGCCCACCATGGGCCAGTATGAGAGAATTTTGTCTCTACTGACATTAAAACTTTGATATTCATTTGTCGAGCCTTACAAATGTAAACATGCTTTTTTGAGATTGTAGTAGCAAACATTATAGCACGAATATATTCTGTGATTCCAGCTTGCTGCAATGTTTTTAAAAAAGAAAACAAAATAGTACAAAAAAAAAACTAGTAAGTAAGGAAAAAAATATATAAATATTTCTACATTGCTGTAGCATATTATTCTGCTAATTCGTGTTAACACATGCAATTAATTCAAAATCTTTAACGCCTTAAAATAATTTAATGCAAATAAATTACTGAAGCATGCAAAATTGCGAATTGCCACATTCCATTCCTTCTGTTTAAAGCGGTGCATTTATGGCCCTCCTTAATGTCCAACTCAGTCAAATAACGCGAATGTATCTTTAACACGTATTCTCGTAAACATCGTCAGTTATGTCATAAGTGAACATAAACAACTGCGAAAGAAATTGGATGTGTGTCAGTACATTAGAGCCGTGCATTTGCTCTTAAAGTGACAGCAGCCTAATATTGCTGTCAATTAATGTCATTAATGTTAATCAAACAACAAAGAGAAAGAAAATCACCTACTGCTTTTGAATGAATAACTTTAGAATCTGTGTAGGCCTATATTTATTTCATAGGGCCCTATAGCACACTATGGGCCCTATTTTAACGATCTAAACGCAAAGTGTAAAGCGCACGGCGCAGGTGCACTCAGGGCGTGTCCAAATCCACTTTTGCTATTTTAACAACGGAAAAACGGTCCGTGCGCCGGGGCGCATTTTTGAAATGGGTTTTCCCTATTCTCTTAATGAGTAATGGGCGTAACGTTCAATAAACCAATCAGAGTGTCATCTCCCATTCCCTTTAAGAGCGAGATGCGCTCGCGCCATGGCGGATTGCTATTTACATGGCGGAATTTGTTGGCGGAAAAGCTGAACGCTTTTTAAGCGAAGAAGCCGATCTGCTCGTGTGCGAAGTTAAACGTTTAGTTAGAAGTTAAATGAAGTTACATTTTTATATTTATGTAGCCTACACAATAATATTCTTTTACACTGTAATCCTTTTGTTTTTAATATTTGGCATGTTTGTGTGATGCGCATCCCTGTGTGTAATAAGCAAAGTCAACGCGCACTGTGGACACGCCCAGAGGTGCAGTTTCTACCAACGCGCTCTAACAAAAAAATATTGCGCCATTGACTTTAGACTTTAGACCAGGTTTGAGTTGGTCTATAGCGCAGTCTATTTTCAGCTCCTTAAAATAGCAATGCGCCGGCAATGCGCCTGAACACACCTCTTTTTTAGACCAGCACGCCCATGGACGCACTAACTGGCGCAAATGCATTTACTAATTTAAGGACATGGCGCTGAACGGGAAAACGCGAATGGCGCCGGGCGCAAACTAGCAAACACACTTGCGCAGCGCCTTGCGTCGCATTGCGCCGGGTGTATTATAGGGCCCTAAGTTTACAGCGCATGGCGCAAGTGCGTTTAGGGCGTGTCCGAATCCACTTTTGCTAGTTTAAGGATGGGAAAAATGGTCGCCGCGCCCGGTGCATGGTCTAAAAGGGTTGTCCCTATTCTCTTAATTAGGTATGGGTGTTTTTTGGGCGTAACATGCAATAAACCAACCAGAGTCTTATCTCCCATTCCCTTTAAAAGCCAGTTGTTCTCTCACGCCATGGCAGATGTTTACATGAACTCTCATATCCCAAAACTGAACTCTTCTCTATTGAGGAAACTAATCTGCTCCTGCAAGAAAAAAACAAAAAACAGACTCCACACTCAACCAAAGCATTTTTATCTTTATACACCACAATAATAGTCTTTTATATTGTAATCCATTTTATTTTTAATATTTGGCATGTTTTTGTGCTGATGCGCGGCCCTGTGTGCGTGTAATAAGCTGAGTGCACACGCGTCGTGCACCCACATATAGGCGCATATTACTAATGTGCTCTTTAAATAGCAAAACAAATATTTTGCGCCATTGACTTTACACCAGGTTTTTGTTGATAAATGGCGCAGTCTATTTCTGTTGCCTCAAAATAGCAACGCACCAACAATGCACCTGAACACACCTCGTTTTCAGACCAGCACGCCCATGAGCGTACAAATGGGCACAAACACATTTGCTATTTAAACAACGTGGTGCAGGATGTGAAAATGATAACTACGTCGGGTTGAAACTAGCAAAAAACACTTGCATCGAGTCTGGACCGGGTGTATGATGGGGCCCATAGAGAGAAGACAGTGCAGTGTTGTACAGTGTTTTGTTGGCTAGAAAAATAAGCTGACCTTCAGAATAAGTTGTGTTATGTCTTAGTATTGGCAATCAAAGAAAATTACTAAAATTGTCCAATCTGAGAGTTTAATTTGGCTGTATATAGCAAATGATAACAAAATACATGTTTAGATAAATGGTGTATGCTCAGTTCTGAAATAAGTGTGTGATTAATTGCACAAAAGAGTATATTATATATATATATATATATATATATATATATATATATATATATATATATATATATATATATATATATATATAGCAATTGTCACATGACACAGTGATTATCCCTCCACGTGCCATAGGTTGCCAACCCCTGCACAATAATATTCTAGTGAATATTCTAGTCAGACATCTTTTGATTAACCTTTAGACACTTCATGGTTTGGGGGGGAAAAAAAAAAAGTCTGACAAGTGGAATTGCAGTGTACAACTGAATAACCATGTCTACACAAGACTGGACTACTGAATAAAAGCTCTTCTTTCACAGCACCGTATGAAGCTACAGTCAGACGATGAGCGACGTGATGCACTCCAGCCTTGGCTCTGCAACACAATGACCCTTGTGGTTTAATTATGGAACGGCATGTCTTTGTATCCAGAAGTCTGACGGCACAAAGGCCGCACTCCTTTGGCCACAATTGACTATATATGGTCCCCTTTCAGGGAAAAGCTCTCCTCCATATGCAAAAGATGAGGACAGGGGAAAAAAAGCTTGCCTCTGTGTGGGCCAAGGTGAAAAATAAAGCACATCAGTGGCTAGGGTCCACATACAGAAATAACAAGCAGAGATATGAAGAGCAGAGTGTGCTGACCAAGACTCTGAATGGTATAAATTATGATGGCCATACCACTCGGAGGGCCAGATAAAGGGGTTAGATTAATGGCTGGGCTTCAGGACCACAATAAGGCATCATTTCTTTATGCAGTGCCTATTGCACTGACTGCAGCAGCAGCTCATAAACGGCCGTCGGCTGAGGCAGGTAGGATAGGATGTTGACGGAGGCCTCATTAACAGGTAGGAAGACTGGCTGAGCTGAAGTTTAGTTTACACTGAGTGGAGCTCAGCTTTTTATGATGTTACAGCACTATGTGCAGGGAATTGGAGAGATACACATACAGTGGGGAAATTAATCCCAGGGGAAGGTTGTATCAGACTCACAAATGCAGACAGGCATGCCTTAATGCTTGCAGAATGAACTCAAACATGCACAAACACACACACACACACACCAATCAAAAGCCATGCTCAAACTGATTTCAACACCAAGAGAAATTCAGAAAACAGTTCATATTTATACCGATGATCAGGGTGATACTAGGATTTCAGCCTGAGGCGGAATGAGCGCCTTATTTAAATATGAGCTGTGAATTTGAGAAGAAATAATTCTTGCTTTAAGAGAGAGAGGTTGCATTTTGTTTGACAGACTTAAGTTGCCCCACGTTAAGGGTAAGCTGTGCATGCATGAACAAGTTACAATGAAAACAAAAATATGAAAAAAAAAATTTGGGGAAAAAAACAATAAAATCACAAAGAATAATATTTACTAGATAAATCATTTTTATTTTCAATTAATATAAAACATAATGATACCTAAAACTAAAATAAACTGTGTGCAGGAAAATAAAATAAAATTTTTTAAAATAAAATAAAATAAAATAAAATAAAATAAAATAAAATAAAAAAGTTTGCAGAAAAATAAAATAAATAAATGACCAATAATAATATTTTTATATTTTAACAATACAATTACAAAGAATAATATTTACTAGACAAATCATTTTTATTTAAATTAATATAAAACATAACTACACCTTAAACTAAAATGAACATATAAAATGATATAAACTGTCATAATAAATATATATTGTATATATACAATAGTCTGTTTTTTATGATTTCATAATTTATGACCAATTTTATTATTTTATTTTTATTTTTTTTTCAAAAATGATATAATTTAAACACTGGCAATTCATGTGTGATACAAACTATAAATAGTATAAAATAGTATTTTAAAAAAATAATTTTTTAAAAAAGGTTACCACTTTTACATTTATTCGCATCTCACAATCATAAGTAGGATTATACAATGAGTTCTATCTAAATAAAAACAATGCACAGTTTACTAGATTAAAAGGGGTGACATCTTATCCACTCGCCCCTAGAAAGTGTAAATGGATGTTTGCCTGCTGCATAAACTACAGTATGAGCAACCCCATAGAGTTCCCAGAAAGAACTCAGAGGGCATTCCAGTGAATTCACAGAGATCACGGCAGTCCACTTCCAGTACTTTCAGTGGTTTTAACATCAGATAAAGAGAGAGGATAACCACAGAGTAGCAACAAAAGCAACTTTTGGATCAAGCTGTCCTTCTCAACATTAGTGCTTTGCTCAGATCTGGGCGAGTGAGCAAGAGAGAGAGTGGGAGAGAGAGAGAGAGGGAATGCCAAAGAAGAGAAAGACAGAGGAGTGATCACTAAAAAGCAGAAGTGGCATCAAACAGAGCTGTGCTCCCAAAGGAAAAGGGCTGGGGGGAGGCCGTCCCGTCTTTATCAATATGGGGAGCCGGCGGCAGACGTGCAGGGCTGCCCGCCAACTGCATCACGCATGCATGGCACGCTCCAACCTCGCTACAGTGATGAGGCAAACTCTGTTAACCATTAGCAACCGGCATGCTGGAACAGAACGCGCTTTAAGAATTCTGACAGGGGTTACGGCTGTTTTCATTAGTGATGTCAGCATGCATTTCAGATGAGAGACAAGTTTATACAGGGTAATTCATATTTCCTGTATGGAGTGCAGTGGTCTGGTATGGCCAATTTCACTCTCATTAAACGTTTAATATGCGTATTGACCTGTGTTTTGCAAAATACTGGTTAAGAGTTAGTTCAAAGATTGCTAACACTCTCTTATAACACTACTTCTAATGGATTTGATGGACAGCTGGCATGGAAATGGCTCAAGGATCTCTATTAGAGGTAGCATTAGAGGTTTACAACTTGTAAAAATGATATATATAGAGGCTAACAGATTAATAAACATTCAAATGGCAAAATATTAATCAAACGTTTCATTTAAAAAAAAGATTATTATACAAATAAAATAAATTAAATAATACATACTATTTGAAAGTAGTGGAACACGTAGTATTGTTTTGAATCAAGTTTAATATCACTATTAGTTGAGCCAGAGACAACATTTTACCGTCAATCAATCAATCAATCAATCAATCAATCAATCAATCAATCAATCAATCAATCAATCAATCAATCAATCAATCAATCAATCAATCAATCAAGTCAGTCAGTCAGTCAGTCAATCAATCAATCAATCAATCAGTCAGTCAGTCAGTCAGTCAGACATACAGTCAATCAAATCAACCAATCAACCAATTAGTCAATCAATCAATCAGTCAGTCAGTCAATCAATCAATCAATCAATCAATCAATCAATCAATCAGTCATTCAGTCAGTCAGTCAGTCAGTCAGTCAGACAGTCAATTAATCAATCAATCAGTCAATCAATATTATATTTCTAATCATAATGTAATGCAATCATTCTCAATTTCAATCAATCAGTCAATCAATCAATCAATCAGTCAATCAATGTAAATGTTTGAATACTGTACTACTAATCTGTTTCATAACGTCATATTGTCTATTAATATTCATGAGTAAGTAACTCTGATGCACATGAATAAACTAGGTTACTCCCATTATAAATCAACAAGGCCAGCTGAACTGCATTACGGAGCTTTTATTCTGATAGTATTACATACATCACAAGTATTACATACATTTTTGTTCAGGGTTCTGGTACCAGAGGTCTCTTGTACCAGATTTCCCACATTTACAGTAATTTTCTCTGGCAAATGCACTGAAGTGGCATTATTACTGACACGTTAACTATATCAACTCTTAAAGGAAACTTAAACACGGGCATGTTGACACGATAATGATGTACTTAAAATCGGAAATGTTTTTCCTTTGCTTTTTTAAAAGTTTTGCATAGAGACAACAACGTTGTCAAAACGATCTGCGAAAACAACTAAAAACGCTGTATTATGCATGCCAGGCCAGTAGTTGGCAATGTCAGAATTAGAATTAGTTGGCAATGTTAGAATTTGGTGTATGTAGTTCATGTTCATAGTAGTAGTGTGCAGTAAATCTACACTTTGCTGGAGAAGCGTTATTAAACTCATATCTTAAGCAGCACAAACACAGTCCTGTAGTTTGCCATTGCTGTTTTGGTTGTCAAGTACTCGCATGCGCGTACACTAAACGCGTAATACACATGCGCATGATGTCACCGTTTTCACAAATTCGTGTTTCCTTTCGAGGGAACTCGCGCTGCATTGGTAACAACACTTTGGGGAATGCCCTCAGCCTAGAGCGTTCCCTAAAGTGCCGTTACCGATACAGTGTTCTGTTCCCTTCTCAGGGAACAAGGGTTACATTTTTGTAGTTTACATGGAAACACTAACGGTATCGTTTTCAAAAACTTGCACTTTGGAATCCATTTTCAAAGGTTTGCATTTTCAGTCCCCCTAAAACGCAGTTGTTGTGTGAATGAACGTCCAAAACACATAAAAAGTTTTCCACTTTTAGTTGAAAACGGTGTTGTGTAAACGGTCCCTACAAACCTGATCTTACATAAAAAAGCCCTTACACAAACAACTTGCACATCCACTACATCGCACCATTTCAGAAAATTCCATTTTTTGTCCTCAACCGCTGTGGCATTTGGTCTTTCAGCACCTGCTATTTTAAGTATCTAAGTGCAGGTGGTGTGTCAAAAGGTCAATGCCATGCTGTGCAATGATACGATTCTGAGAAACACGCTGAGGGGACGAAAACTGCACAGGCCGAACTAAGACTGTCAGAGATTCCTGCTGCAACCACATCTATTCAAATATCAGCATCTTTTGATATTATTTATTTTTGCACTTTAGTGCTTATACCAAGATAAAACAGCATAATTTTCATCTAAATGACACCAGTTAACATGTTTATTTCAATTTACGCTAACACAAAGAGTTAAATGCATCACTTTGAGATGTTTGTCAGCTTTATTACTCAAACCAAAATGCAAGGCCACGCAGGTGGCTTTTTTTTTTTTTTTTTGCATTTATATTTGCATTTGCACTAGAACAGAATGGCATTTGGCTTTTCAGCTTGATTAAAGGACACAAAGAGAAAGCGCACATAAGTGAGAGAGAAAGAGAGATTCGGTCATTGTGTACCATGCCAGATTGCACAGACAAGGCAGTGTACATTCTCTTTATGCTTGTCTTTGTGTTCAGTCGTCTACCTGAAAAAAAAAAAAAAAAAAAACTACCACTACCAGCAAGAGGCTATTTCCATCCTTCAAGAGGAGTTGCATGCCTTATATGCTGTCACAAACACATCCACACACAAATACTCCAATCAACGGCTGTTCACAAACTCCTTTTGTTCCTCTAGAGTTCCTTTGTCACCTTGCTCAGAAATGGGTACTTTGCCATTATTGTGTTTGTTCAATAGGAAGCCCTCCAATTCACCTTTCGGTCAGCTATTTCCTTATTTTGTCTTTGATTACAGTGCTGCAGAAGGCTCCAAACACGAAATACTGATTTGGCCACCAAGGTCATTACATCCAGATGTACAGCATCTGGTCTAACTTGTTATACTATCTCACTCTAGGTGCACATTCTCCTGTAACCACTTTGTCTGAATGTCTATTTAAAGGCCCACCCACTTTGTGCCACTGTGGGGACCAAGACAGGCAGCCTTCGTGCCGCGTGCAATATGACTGCCATGCCTGAAGTGTGTGCACAGCTGGTGGGGTTCAGTCTATTACAGAGGCTATCAAGAGAGCTTCTGAAAGGTAACACTACAATAACTGGATTTCAATAGCGGAACACATTTGACAATAACATTGTTCTAGCGTAACCTAACATATCTTTGCTGGCACTTTGCACTTATTTTAAAATTAAAATATAAAAGTTGCAAAGTTACCTTAAAGTTCTCTTCAAGAACAGCCCACCATCTGATGCATACTGCTCATGAAACTGGAGAGCACATTCTCAGTCTGGAAAACTCTAATCTGATTGGCTGACTTTAGTAAACATGAAAAAGTAAACTGCAAATTTATTGCAAAATTATATACATATGTTCTAGTTTTTGTACAGCCTTTGAAGAGACATGTTTTTCTTTTTTGTCAATCTGTTATTGTGGTTTAATCTATTTCACTTAAACCAATCCCTAAATGGCAGCTAAAACAGCACACACACAAAAAAAATATATATATTATATGGTCCAACTTGGCAGTTCTTGGCCAGAATACGTATGGCATTTAGTCAAGGTCTGGCGACACGAGATTGCCCAAAGGGTGAATTTTATAAGAATTTTAAGGACATTTACTCACAGCAGGAATGCACGATTTATTCCAGGCACAATCGCTAAAGGAACAGACAGCTGTGGAGCTAGTGCTTCCATTACCCCGTGTTTTTATGCTTTATAGAGCTGAGGACTTCAGAAAGGTGAAGTGAAGCACCTCAGCATCCAGCCCTGCTGCTCTCGCTGTTTAATAACAAACATATATCCTCTCCTCCATTTCCGAAATGGCGGCGAAAAGGCCGTTAGAGACTGAAAAACAGCCACACAAATTAAAGATACCGTTAGGTGTGAAACCGTTTTTTGGGCTGCGGTCCCCACTATCAGCACCCACCATAACTGCCACGTAATGGCCAGAGTGATGTACTGCCATTCGGTCCCAGCGTTCATTTCCTACAAAACTGCTCACATCACTGCACAAAACACTGTAAAACAAGGCCTTGACTCAGAATACGGAGAGGCCTCCTCAGTAATTTGGCCTTTGCTTTAGTGGACGGACATGATAAGGACTGTAAAAAGGAAGGAGAGATTGCTCATCAGCGGTGCAATTAATCAATTAGAAAGAGCAAATCGATCTTTCTCCCCCCATCCAGCATGGCAGGCTGACAGCACTCAGGTGTAATTAAAATTGTAGCTATTGACAAATCAAGATGGATGGGGGACCACCACGCCACTACGCTTCTTAGTGAAAAACCAATGAGAATGAACGACCATCGTTTTACATGTTGCACAGGACAGCTATATTCATTCTTTTACAACTGTCATCTTCCTATTGCTATCATTTAAGTTTTAGTTAGAGTGAGGTTAGTTAAAAACCATATGTTTTCTAATCTGTGAAAATAGGCCACAATGTACTTACTATGAAGGAATTTTCTGTATAGATTTTTCACAGGTGCCTATTTTGAAGGTGCCTATTTTGAGTGTTTAAAGGAAATATCATTAAAAGGATAGTTCAACCAAAAATGAAAATTATTCCATGGTTTACTCACCCTCAAGCCATCCTAGGAGTATATGATTATCTTCTTTCAGTCAAACACAATCGGAGATATATTTAAAAATATTCTTGCTCTTCCAGGCTTTATAATGGTAGTGAAGGGAGGCAGGGTTCATCAATGACACATTGACGAACATTCCGTGTGTGTCGGGAAGTTACTCTTCCATCTCAAATCGATGCGTATGGCCATCTGTTGGAAGCTAGCTTTATAGTTAACTTTAAGTTTTACATATGGGCATTTTTTTCTTACAAAAAACCCATCGCTTCACTTCAGAAGGCCTTTATTAACCCCCTGAAGCCATATGGATTACTGCTATGATGGATGGACACAAAAAACTAGGCTTCAAAACATTTACAAATTCTGCATTTCATGTAATGGCGAAGCAGAATCTTCATTACAGTCTTCAGTGTCACATGATCCTTAAGAAATCATTCTAATATGCTGATTTGCTGCTCAAGAAACATTTCTTATTATTATCAATGTTGAAAACAGTTGTGCTTCTCCATATTTGGAATATGTGGAAAACATGATGGGTTTTTAAAAGGATAATTTGATGAATAGAAAGTTCAAAAGAACGAAATATTTAGCAAATGTTCCACTGAATATTCCCTCTGTAACACACAGTAAATGACAGCAAGGTACATTGAAAACCAGCCTTTTAATGCTACCAAATTCCTGATTTCTTGTGAATATGACAGGAGAGATATTCACAAACACCACCTCAATTAACTGGGGATTAGAGCGAAAGATTTCGGTGACAACCTGTGGCGCATTGCAGACATTATCGGATCGAACTGTAGAATTTGAGAGATTATCATCTCGTTGAAGGTGATAATCACAATAAGCGTGAAGCGCTGTTGGTCATCTAAACACACTCTAAGGTGATGAAAATGCCAGTTTGTTTATGGACACAATGGCATTTTCGTCGCCCCCATCTGCTTGTTTGAGAAAAACCACAAATGTGTTCGCTTATCAAAGTGAAGCACCCAACAAATCAAAGTTAGGGCAATTACACTCCCACATCCCTCTTCTTTATTTCAAAATGGCAACAGCTGTTTTCCGTGGTCTAAACTGCACTGTAATTTCATAGGGAGCATATGGTTACAGTTGATTAATCCAGAAGGAAAAGTGTTTTATTATTTCCAAAGGCGGATGGGTAAATAAGCCCTCAAAGGGGCAGAGAAAAGGTAAGGCGTGTACCCGCAGGAATTGATCGGGGGTTCGGGCTTCCTCTAGCGAGTGGCTTCTGCTCCGTGGCATTGATTGATGAAGCCCCTCTGTGCTGGTGAGATGTGGCATCTTCATGGAGAGAGTGGCAGGCACCATATGCTCATTGCTACGCATATGCACACGCACAACCGCATGCCTGGTTGTGTGCCATGTCACGCTTATAGACTAATCTTAGTGCAATGTGATGGAAAGCACACATACACTTCTAACAAGTTGAACCCAGAAGCCTGTGAAGTCTGTCACAACATCTTGATTCCTACATTGTCACATTTATACTTAACTATTAAGCAGACGCTCTTATCTGAAGTGACTTTCAAATGACAATGCTACAACAAAAATTATTTTTCTTAATGAGATGTGTTGTAACAAAGTTACAAAATTGCCAAGAATGATACACAATAATACAGAGATGTAAGTGTGACAAAGTAGCAGCGGAACAAGAGCCAAGGTTTAGTTTGTATAAACAATAAAAAGCGATTTCATCCATTTCCACATAACTTCAAACATACATATTACTCCAATAACCAACCCTTTAAAAACATATCTGTTGTCCTGGGTAGGTCAGTAATTCAGATTTCTACTTACCATGTTTTCCTGCATAATAATAGCATAATAATAACAGTATTAGCCAGTATAATAAATTAACCAAGCTGACCATTTCAAAAAGCGTTTTTACTTTTTAGTTTGTGTTGCTTTCCGATCCCACCTTCTATTCTCCCTAATGTTTCCAGTCTCTCCTCTCACTGTATTTATTAACAAAACGGCAGAGAGCCCAAAAATTATATTTAAAATGGAACAAAAATTGGTCGCTAGAGCACACTTCTAACGGCTCATCGCATTTTGCGGTTTGAATGAGACTGCAGAAGATGCTTTGCGTTAGAGCCGCGTGGCACGTGTCTTGAATCGAGATCATTACCGCTTGAGGAAATACAGTTTGTGGTATCATACCATGACGCCAGCTACAGGTCCAATTATTCACAAGAATTTTGAGATTACTGGCCTTTTTTAGCTTATAAACACGAATTCACACACGTTCACGCAAGCACCCCGAGGGAGCAGCAATTACAGGGTTCAGAGGTGGCACCTTACGCAAGAGCCAATTTGATTGCATTTCTATTCCAAGTGTACGGCTCGCCGCATAAGAGTGTGAGACTTAAAGGCCTCATGAACAACGCATCACACTGCAGTCCACGCTCATTACCATACTGCCACGCGTTCTGTCTGACTTTGGTAAACAACCCCAAAAGCGCCTTGCACAGATTCCACACTTTGCATAATTGTGCTTTAAAAGGCTTGGGATTCCGCTGACTATTACCTACGGAATGAGTACTTGAGTGCAGCGTTCTCCGAGCGAACGTGGAGGTATGTTCATCTGATTTTCTGCTTTAAAGACTTTAAAAGAGTTACGGGCTCCACCAAGTCACAGTTAATGGGCAACATTCCCACAGAGGCTCATACGTGGCGGGATCATACGAGGAGAGGTGTCTGAATGAGTTCAGCTACAAGTGGAAGTGTACGGATTGCAATTCCACCGGGTGCAATTTCTCTCAGATGCTGGTCAAAGAGCAGCGCTGTAAAAATAAAAGTTTTTCAAGGATTCTTTGCTGAACTTGCTGACTTATTAAGAACAATTTTTCATTGTATATACTGCTGAAAAGTCCACCAGTAAGATTTGGTTTCAGTACAGAATACTTGATCGATTGATCCATCCATCCATCCGTCCATCCATCCGTCTGTCTATCTGCTTAAAGGGTTTTATAAACTTTCAAGTCAACACTCAAGCATTGCTTGAGATCGCCATTTTGTTCTTATTAGATTAACAACGCAAATAAAAAAAAAATTCAGATCAACCTATTTGTTTAGAAATTGGATGTTCTTGATTCAGTAATCATATATAATCATGTCTTTGATCCACTACAAAGAACTGGCTTGTAAGAGTCATTTCCATCCATCCATCCATCCATTCTGTATTGGCTTGGCCAAAGAGGTATTACAAAAGATGCTACAATATCCAGGTGTGGTTCTGCTTAAACGATTCCTGAAGACCCAACTGCAGACGCCGGGACATGTGGGAAGATTTCCATGCTGTAATGGTTGGGTATGGAGATAGCATCAGAGACACACAGGCTGTGCGTGTCATTGTGCTCTCAAACATCCTGAAATGCTATTCCCTATAAAGCCCCTTTCTCCCTCTCCTCCATTTCTGCCTTGATTCAGGCCAAGCCAGTGAGAGGAAGAAACCTGTAACTTCAAAGAAACCACTGCAGGCATACACACACTGTATATGGAAAAGAGCCCAGCATTGACTCAACATTTCAAAGCTTAATGTTCCCACAACAGAGACGGTTAACGTGCGCCCACTAATATTCCTACACAGAGGAGATCACAAAACGCTCCTCATTAGAGACGATTTCAGAAGCAAGCAGAACTTTATTAAAGAGAGATTGGAAAGATTGAGCCATAAACCAGGTCAGCGGGGGACCAGTTTACATAACCTGAGAACAGCTGAAACTAAGAATGGTCACAATGCAGACACCCCCATAGAGGCTCAAGCCATGAACCATCTGTCTTAGCTTGTGCACTGAATTTCCATAGAGGCAATAGTGTAGACCAGGGGCCTGTTGCACCAGCTGTGAAAGTTAAAAATTAGCATAGTTATGGCATAAATAGGCACTAAGATACAATTTACGGAACACAAAACATTTCTGAACTGTAACCATGTATATAAATGAATATTTATGGAAGCCTGCGAAAAGAATATAAGCAGACTGATTAAGGTAGATTGATTTTTTTTCAATCAATCAATCAATCAATCAAAATTAAAAATTAAAATATATTTATAGTTGCTTAATATTATTTACATATTTAAATATAGTAATTGTTTTTTTATTTCAAAACTATTCATCATATTTCAAAAAAAAAAAAAAAAAAAAAAATATATATATATATATATATAGTGGGTACGGAAAGTATTCAGACCCCCTTAAATTTTTCACTCTTTGTTATATTGCAGCCATTTGCTAAAATCATTTAAGTTCTTTTTTTTTCCCCTCATTAATGTACACACAGCACCCCATATTGACAGAAAAACACAGAATTGTTGACATTTTTGCAGATTTATTAAAAAAGAAAAACTGAAATTTCACATGGTCCTAAGTATTCAGACCCTTTGCTGTGACACTCATATATTTAACTCAGGTGCTGTCCATTTCTTCTGATCTTCCTTGAGATGGTTCTACACCTTCATTTGACTCCAGCTGTGTTTGATTATACTGACTGGACTTGATTAGGAAAGCCACACATCTGTCTATATAAGACCTTACAGCTCACAGTGCATGTCAGAGCAAATGAGAATCATGAGGTCAAAGGAACTGCCTGAAGAGCTCAGACACAGAATTGTGGCAAGGCAGATCTGGTCAAGGTTACAAAAAAAAATTCTGCTGCACTTAAGGTTCCTAAGAGCACAGTGGCCTCCATAATCCTTAAATGGAAAACGTTTGGGAATCATTCCTAGAGCTGGCCGTCCGGCCAAACTGAGCTATCGGGGGAGAAGAGCCTTGATGAGAGAGGTAAAGAACGGAAGCCTCTCCTCAGTACAAGACACATGAAAGCCCACATGGAGTTTGCTAAAAAACACCTGAAGGACTCCAAGATGGTGAGAAATAAGATTCTCTGGTCTGATGAGACCAAGATAGAACTTTTTGGCCTTAATTCTAAGCGGTATGTGTGGAGAAAACCAGGCACTGCTCATCACCTGTCCAATACAGTCCCAACAGTGAAGCATGGTGGTGGCAGCATCATGCTGTGGGGGTGTTTTTCAGCTGCAGGGACAGGACGACTGGTTGCAATCGAGGGAAAGATGAATGCGGCCAAGTACATGGATATCCTGGATGAAAACCTTCTCCAGAGTACTCAGGACCTCAGACTGGGCTGAAGTGGCTTCACAACAACTCCGTGACTGTTCTTGAATGGCCCAGCCAGAGCCCTGACTTAAACCCAATTGAGCATCTCTGGAGAGACCTAAAAATGGCTGTCCACCAACATTTACCATCAACCTGACAGAACTGGAGAGGATCTGCAAGGAGGAATGGCAGAGGATCCCCAAATCCAGGTGTGAAAAAACTTGTTGCATCTTTCCCAAAAAGACTCATGGCTGTATTGGATCAAAAGGTTGCTTCTACTAAATACTGAGCAAAGGGTCTGAATACTTAGGACCATGTGATATTTCAGTTTTTCTTTTTTAATAAATTTGCAAAAACATAGGTGAAATATTCTAAATAAATCAATTGCACACAAATGTATTTTTTTCCCCATACAGTTCATTAATAAAATGTACATATTTAAATATACTAATTATTCTGTTTCATAACTATATGTTGTATATCAACAGAAACCATTTTTTCCATAGACAGTTTGATTTTGATATTCCATTGACAATTTATTTATACAAACATGCTCTACACGTCCCACTTTAAACAAGGCCTTATGAACGCTGCCGCAACTCGACCCTGGTGTATTTTCACATAAACCATACAGAATCAAGACACATCCAAGACATGCAATCTGAGCTAAGCAGGAGGTATAGTAAGAAAGAAACTGTGAAAATTCTTTTATTTCATTCTTGTAAGCAACCTCTAGCAGTCCCCTTATGTAATGCGACTTCAAAGAGCAAGTGCAGAAAAAGTGCAGATTAAAAAGGTTGGAATACATTGAGCGAAAAAACCTGAGTGCCCCTGGAGTGACAATAAGCACATTTCAGATGAAACGTGAGCAACGACAGCGAATAGCGGCACTGTATCAATTACACCCCTTCACCGGCACCCCTGAGTGCCCCCCTCCTCAGCTCTTTTCATCTTCCTCAAACTTTCTCAAGAGTAAGATATTATCAGCATCATTAGCGTTTTAACTTTTTTTTTTTTTTACACATCACTGATGCATCTTTTTCAGCCTATTCTGATGCACTTAACAATCTGAATCCCAGAGTTTTCGTAGTTATTTGTTTGACGCTTAGCATGTTTTCGTAACAGCCTTTGGCAACTTGGCGAAATCAAATGACAACTGCTAAGCAACCAGGCACTTTCTTACGAGTTTGTAACCGGCGTGTTTTAGATGGTACCAAAGTATGTGCCTACCGTGCAACACACATTAGTCACCGAAGATGTATCTTTGTGCAGTCAAAGCTTCAGGGGCCATGACTCAACTGACTAGAAGCATAATGCCTCCTTCAGTGGGCTCAGAGAGAGCATTTAAAACACGCACCATGGCTAAATGCCTCGCTGGCACAGTCCTTGAACTTAGTATTCGGGTGCGCGTCGGTGTGTGTGAGCGCTTTCGGTTGCTTCTGTTGGCCACGCTTGACTCCGAGGAGCTCTAATCACAAATGGATTTGTCCGAGCGTTTTAAACACGGCTTCTTTTTACGTTGCGAGTGAAGGATTAGCATGTCTAATCACAAAATGAACAGATTGGTTGAAAAGAGCTGAACACGGTGGAATAATGAATGTAGGTAGAGAAATTACACTGCTCTTGATTTAGCAAACACATTTTATTATTATCTGATTAGCACACTGTGGAATATCACAAACACGTTTTCTCTGTCTCTTTCGCTCTTTATTTCTCACTCTCACTTTCTTCCAAAAGTTTTTTTTTTTTTTTTCTCTCGAATATTTAATATTTGCTGACTTTTGTGCTAGCACTCCAAAATGGATGTAATATTTTACCCGGCGCTATGTATACCCACTTCTTCTCTGCGGACTCCATTACACCTCCCCAGGTGAGTTGAGACACAGCGAGTCATTAGGCTCTACAGGAATCTATGAGGTACCTGTCTGACCGAACAAGCCATTCCCTTTGTGACTCTATACTTTGCTCTCTACATTTTCCAGATGCTGTCGATGAGGTACAATTATGGACAGACCTCTGCAAGCTTTTAAATGCACAGATAAGGTACATGTAAATACACATATTTGAGTTTAAATGAAGATATTTTGATATTTCAAATGATATATCCAAAATTTACTCACCCTCAAGCCATCCTAGGTGTATATGACTTTCTTCTTTCAGCCAAACACAATCTGAGTTATATTAAATAATATCCTGGCTCTTCCCAGCTTTGTAATGGCGGTGAATAGTGTCCGAGGTTTGGAAGTTACTAAAAGCGCATCCATCCATTCTTCATAAAAGTAATCCATATGACTCCAGTGGAATAATAAGTGCCTTCTGAAGTGAAGTGATGGGTTTTTTGTAAGAAAAATGTCCATATTTACAACTTTATAAACTGTAATCACTGACTTCCGGCAACGACCGTATGTGCGTTCAAGAGAGAGCCGAGTTCTGGCGGAAGGGTGACATCTGACCCAACACATGACGTAGGACATAGCTCCTCTTATCTTATCTTTGAAATCCTCCAACATTTTTTTTTAAAACTTCTCATATTAGACTTCTAATTTGTGACCGGCGTTTTGTTTAGCTCTATCCTATCCATACTTCCATGATCGTCAATTCTCACCTAAGCTTACGCTACGCTTACATCATACGTCGGAAGCCAGCGATTATAGTTTATAAAGTTTTAAAAATTGATATTTTTCTTATAAAAACCCATCGCTTCACTTCAGAAGGAATTTATTAACCCACTGGAGTCGTATTGACTACTTTTATGATGGATGGGTGCACTTTTTGGAGCTTCAAAAACTCTATTCAATGCTATACAAAGCTGGGAGGAGCCAGGATATTATTTAATATAACTCTGATTGTGTTTGGCTGAAAGAAGAAAGTCATATACACATAGGATGGCTTGAGGGGGAGTAAATGATGGTATAAGTTTCATTTTTGGGTGAACTATTCCAATAACTGCTCTGGTCAATTATATGATTGGGTTTTGGGGCATTATTAAAGCAAACAAGAATGCTTCATTTTCTAGAACGCCATGACCTGTTGAATTTCCCTGAAATCCAATTCAGTAAATTCCACTTACATCCCTGCTGAACTCAGACTAGACTTATCACAGTGGTGTCTGAATTATGAAAAAGTATTTCCAGGTATCTGAAATATGTTTGGTCATGGGCTGAGTGATAAGTTCACTTTTGATTTGAAGTTGAGCCACTCATGCGGACCACTAGAGCAGTCCTCAGGGGGTAACATCAAGCCCCTACATGCAATTGGTATTCAGGCAATGAAACTGCCTGAGGCATTGCTCACAGCAACAGTATGTCCGAAGAAAGCAGTAGCCCCCATCCAGACCCAAGCTGACCCGACAGAGAGTTTCACACCTGCCCTGTTTAACATGGCGAAGAAGATTCAGGAAGAATGAGTAAAGAAAAAGACACTTAATCAATAGTTCCAACCCTCTGTCTCCTAGTTTTGGGTGATTCGTATTTATGAAAAAGCAACAAGGGCTCGATATATCTGTTCATGCGAACTGGTTTCCTAAGTGTCGACAGTAAGCAACTTAACAGGCCATTGCTGAAATCTCAGGGAGTTGCCAAGGTCAGACCCCATGAATCCATCAGTCAGTCTTGATTTACAAAAAGCCTGCAATATACATCCGAACTTGAAATATCCTAAGCTGAACTTTTGTTCTTTGTCAAACTTTATCTATTTTGGGAAAAGGTCAAAGTATAAGAGAAGCCAAATATTAGATATACGCACATTATAACTGACAGAAAAAGTGCTTCACATGCGTTGTTTTGAGGATTGAAACACTCAATGAGGCCTTCGGTTGAAGAGCATCATCAAATCACAACCGGTTCTGATCAATGTGTCATTACCTTCACTTCGAACACTGCAGTCAAGCAATGAATGGTATTCAGCGGAAATGTTTTCTAGTTCACTGTTGTGGTGGCGATGTTGAATATGCTCTGCAAAGAGTCCAGGAGAGTTACCGCTTTGACCCTGCCAAACTTAGACAGTCTTCCTTCTGAAACCTCAAGTGAGAAACACATGGTTTAACAGCATGCTAACCCTGTTGAAAAAAACAGCATATGCTGGCTAGGTATGTTTTGAAGCATGGCAGCTAGTTTAAGCTGGTCCTTAGTTGGTCCAGCTGGTCATGAGCTGGTCCTAAACAACTAGGTCCAGCTTAAACCAGCTCAAACCAGCTGCCATGCTTTAAAACATACCTAACCAGCATCTTCTGTTTTTTTTTTTTTTCAACAGGGAACAAATGCCAATCGGGTGAATTGTACAGTAAACTGGTCTCCTTTTCTTGACTGATGGAGTCCTGTTCTCAGCAAGGTTCTGCAGATCTACGGCTGCAGGTTTGTTGAGTGAATGGCAGATTTGCTAGCATATCTGAGTACACGCAAAACAAGACATAATATGTCTTGATTACCTCTTGTTTGCATTTAGTCCAACAATGTGTCATTACCAGGCACTGCATGACAAGCAATAAAAGCTAAGGTGTGAAACATGAACAAAGGTCCATTGTCCATAGTCAATAGAACTGAGATGTATGAAACATTGCTCTGAGAGAAGTCACTTCGAATTTTCGTGAACTTGAACATGAGCGAAATCTGTGTGGCGAACATTATCACCCTCACTCAATACTCCCAATCACAAGGATTCCTATTGGAATACCTGGCAAAATTTTGCCGAGCAAAGGTAAATGTGACTAAATCTTTGATCTGACTTTTCCCCCAAACTAACTGTAGCAGTTACTGATAATCTTCATCTTTGCTGTGGCTCTTAAAAGTCATGATGTTTAATTGTGAAACATCATTTGATTTGGGAGCCGTGGCAGGGATGATGATTATCAGTGAATATCGGTGGAAGTTCAGTCTATATTCATGCAAAATATGCATACATCCCTACTATTAGTGTTGTCAAAAGTACCAACTTTGGTACCAATTCGCTGCTGAAATTTAAAAAATGTGATGCTTTGAGTGCTGTTGAGCGGATTCGTAAACACCTTTGATTGGCCATTGTGTTCACCTGCTCAACAGATATGTCTGTGATTGGCTACAATGATCAACACTTCAAAAGCATATTGTAAATAGACATCAATGACGCTCTTCACAGAGTGTTTACACTCGTTGGCAATGTTTGACAACGCTACTTACTATAGTAGGAAAAAAGGTACATGAAATGAGTAGTATGTTCAAATTTGCAGTATTCATAAAAATTCCTGGATGACCTATATTTCTGGTGAAAGGATATGAAGTGGCAGTGAAGTGATGCAACTGATATCGTAGGTTATTAAATGATGTCAATGTGATGCATGTTTTACTTTCGGATTTTATTCATACTCACTTTTTACATCGCAAAGTGTCATTCATCAAATCTAGCAGCAATTTTGGATGCACCTTTGGAATACAGCACACGATTTGCATGAACTGCATTTATGGTGCTATTATATTGGGTTTTGGAGCATCATAACCACTATGAGCTGTTGCTGTATATGGCAACAATTTGATGTGAATATTCTTTAAAGACAGATATTCTTTTGTTGTTGTTGTTGGCATTGCATCAAATTGCATTGCATTGCGTGGAAAAAAAAATTGGAACGGCATAAAGGTGAGTAAATAGGGCCAACTGAATTAAATTCTAAGGTGCACTATCTCCTTGAGGCTGTTAAACACTTATTTATGTAGTCTGTACAGTGAAAATCAAAATAAAGCCCTCACAGTTCTGTTTAGGTAATATATTCCCAATTTATCTCAGAAGGGGTGCTTTTTCTCTCTGCCGAGTAGGAGTTTCTCAATGGATTTTTCCTTAAAACCACAACAAGATTCAGAGAGCTTCATAAGCGCTGTGGTGGAAATCTGTTTTAATGATGTTTAGGTGAGACTCCCAGACCTCAGAAATGTTCCTGGAGAACCTGTGAGGTTAGAGACAATTAACTTGAATGAATCAACCGATGCCACAGATCATTATAAAACACGAGCATCGGATGCTATGAGGAAGGTTAGTATAACACACATTCCCTCTCTCTGCTCTTCTCGTTCCGTTTTCCTTCCATGCACACATACACAAACCGGTACCCTAATCCTCCCAATGTGTAAGTTATCACTCTACTGTAAATGTCAGGTTGGACAGCATACACTCATGAATGATGGATATATGGCACGTCCTAGTTTGCCACGGTTTCCTCCCTAGGCAGCATTACAGAACAGCCTATTTCCCAATCCAGGGCTTAATGTTTGCAGCTATCACGCATTCCCAACACTCCCACCTGTGCTTGCATAACAACTACCTAAGCAGCCCAGCTACGCTTAGAGAAAGTTTTAGTAATACATTTCAGCAGCATTGCATTACAGTGGGGACAATATCTTGGAAAAAATATTAGAAAATATTACATTTTTTGAGCACCTGTGTAGATATTTTCATTTTAGCCAACATCGCCCACCCAGCAAATGTATTTTTTTCCCATGCACGAGATTTGAGTATATTGCTTCTATCCTTTTCCAGGCTGAAAGAACGGAAGCGACTGCTCATGCGAGCTTCTGTTGCTCGCCTGCTGTCTGCAAAATTTAGACGAAAACAATTTTCCCCGCTTGAGGCCATCAGCTGAGGAGAGAAGCAAATTACCACAAGTGGCCAGTTAAAACGCCTTGCACTCCGCATGCAGAGAAACTCAATGGACTACTTTCTGTCTTTTCAGTGGCATAAAACCATGCTGGACGGGGGGCATGTGCCCTCAAAATCAGGAAAAATAAAATCGATATTGCAATGAAGAAGTTAAAAAAAAACTTTTTTTTTTTTTTTTTTTTTGCTGAAATGGGTTCTGTGCTTCTCATTCATTCACATCGTGTAACTTTTATGTCTCTAAGTATTCATATGTATAAGTAAAAATTTAGTTAGATGCCTACATGCACTTTTTGCAAGTCCTCATAACAAATAATGTATCATTATATCATAAAATCTCACATTAGACTCTGTCAGCGCTCAGAAAATGTGCATATGATGAACATGCACCTTATAAAAACACTTTTCTAAGATGCCACTGGTGAGCTCTCTGTTACAGGGCTTTCTCGTTATGTGCAGCCATAAAACAGTCAAGGAGTTCATTAATTTTAATGGATAATCTACAGACTCATTAATTGGCTTTGGTTAATTTCGTGGCCATGTCGTGTATAATATGCAGTTGCCGCATGTGGTACGGACTTTAATACACTTCTAAATGCAGGTGGGTTATTAGTGATAGCAAAATGTTCTGGTCCTGGAGGACTGCACATTTTGGAGGTCTCCCTTATTTAACTTACCTGATTTATATCGTGAGCTCATTACTAAAGTCTCCACAACCTAAAATGGGTGTGTCAGATAAGGGAGACATCCTAAATGTGCAGTGCTGGGGAAGGTACTCCTGGATTGACAACCACTGCTGTACAGTGTCTCCATGAGACAGAGAGAGATAAAAGAGAAGAGAAAGAGAGCAAGCAGAACTGCATGACACAAATCTCACATATATAAGGGAATATGGTGTAAGATGCACTTATTTTGTGCATCAATAACTGAATAGCAAGTTCTCATTTAATGGACTGTAAAATGATGCTGCACATGCTCAATTCATCTGCATATATCATTAAAGACACGCTGTTATTAATCCACCTTCCTTTATAAACTGTAATTACCCCAGATTAAATTCCTACAAAACTCCGAGGTTAAATGTTAAGAGTCCCACAGGCTCACACTAGAGACAGTTCATTTCCAGCCTTTAAACACCAAGCGCTTTTTACCTTGTGCTGACGCCAGATGTAGGAGCACCGACAGCAATATTACAATCCAACAGGGTCTCTTTCTCGCTTTACCCGAATTCCCAAACATTGCCAGAGGAGCAGATGGAGAGATACTGAACGCGGTTGTCCGGCACGCCGGGTACATGTTGCTCCTCCACAGTCCAGCCACAGTTGTGCGCGTAATTTTCGAGAGTGTCTCTGACGCGTCTTTGCTCAAGTGAAGCGATGTCTTGTGCGACTCAATAAAAGACTAATCCTTTACATGTATATTTTAACCTTGAATTTTGTTAGGTTGCAAGTGAGAGTTTGTTTAGGTTAAAACTTTGCGCAATTACGCACGCACAGTCTACGACTCCAGTGCACAGAGATTCGGATTTTTCATTGATCAAATAGACTTTTTTTTTTTTTCATTCATCCACCGTCTCTACTCTCATTCGTTTACTTAATAAATGTTTGATCAATGAGTATATTCCCAATCCAGAGCGCAAACGCTTCTAGTTCACGAACTGTTGATAACGGTCTCCAGTATCTGATTAGACGGGTGATAATTCGCTCATAATCAATAATGCTGTGTTAATCTCAGTCCAATAACCAAAAGTTAGTCTCTGTTCCTGGCGCGTTGCTGTTGTTATCCCCAAGACGAGTCTTTTGCAGTGAAGAACCTCCCGTTCACTGAGTCCGCCCAGATGCAGAATAAGCTTCATTCGGCATAAGTAACTTTCCAAGTCCCGTTTTAGTGCGCCACGGTGCCGTTTGGTCCAAACGAACCATGCTGTGCGTGAAGCTCCGCTGTGTACGAGGGTGAAAAACGGTATACGTGAGAGATCAAACTGTCATCACTGAATGCCGCCCAGGAACCGGCCCGTTGAGCTCAAGATCTTCAGCATCGTATGAGCAGCGGATCGGAGAGAGCGGTGCGCGCGGAGGGGGCTGACGCACGGTGCCACCGCGCGGTGAGCTCCAATAAGACACGCAGTGAGACAGACTGGCGCTCGCTGCTGAATGCACTGAACGCGTGCGAAAACAGCCCAACAGTAATTCTGAACGGATGAACGGTCACAACGACCTTTCAGTAATGTCTCCATCACTCTATAAAACAGCGATTACTGCCTAAAATAACACGTCTCTGTGTCTAAGATACTTTTGTTGTTTGTGCGTGTGTTTGCAGAGCTGAAAAATGATGGGTATCGATATTTAATTGACTGAATTTAATAGACATGACCTTTGGGTATTTCAAACTAATAGAGTTAATTCATGAGTTATTTCATGAGTTCTATCTATCTATCTATCTATCTATCTATCTATCTATCTATCTATCTATCTATCTATCTATCTATCTATCTATCTATCTATCTATCTATCTATCTATCTATCCGACCGTTTATTTGTCTGTCTGTCTGTCTGTCTGATAATCATCTATCTATCTATCTATCTATCTATCTATCTATCTATCTATCTATCTATCTATCTATCTATCTATCTATCTATCCGTCCGTTTATTTGTCTGTCTGATAATCATCTATCTATCTATCTATCTATCTATCTATCTATCTATCTATCTATCTATCTATCTATCTATCTATCTGTCTGTCTGTCTATCTATCTATCCATCTGTCCGACCGTTTATTTGTCTGTCTGTCTGATAATCATCTATCTATCTATCTATCTATCTATCTATCTATCTATCTATCTATCTATCTATCTATCTATCTGTCTGTCTGTCTATCTATCTATCCATCTGTCCGTCCGTTTATTTGTCTGTCTGATAATCATCTATCTATCTATCTATCTATCTATCTATCTATCTATCTATCTATCTATCTATCTATCTATCTATCTGTCTGTCTGTCTGTCTGTCTGTCTGTCTGTCTGTCTATCTATCTATCATCTATCTATCCATCTGTCCGTCTATTTATTTGTCTGTCTGTCTGACAATCATCTATCTATCTATCTATCTATCTATCTATCTATCTATCTATCTATCTATCTATCTATCTATCTATCTATCTATCTATCTATCTATCTATCTATCTGTCTGTCTGTCTGTCTGTCTGTCTGTCTGTCTGTCTGTCTGTCTATCTATCTGTCTGTCTGTCTGTCTGTCTGTCTGTCTGTCTATCTATCTATCTATCTATCTGTCTGTCTATCTATCTGTCCGTCCGTTTATTTGTCTGTCTGTCTGATAATCATCTATCTATCTATCTATCTATCTATCTATCTATCTATCTATCTATCTATCTATCTATCTATCTATCTATCTATCTATCTATCTATCTATCTATCTATCATCTAGTCTGACTGCCTGTCTCACTTTTCCTCTGCCTGTTTGGCCATCTGTGTGCTTGTCTCTGTCCATCAATCAGTCTTTTGTTTCTTTTTTTGTTTTTCAACTCTCTATTCATATTAATCCTCCCATTCAAATAAGAACTGGATTGTAAATTGACATTTAATGGACATCAAATCTTTGTATTGTGGCATTGCTAAAATTGTTGGCTTCTTGTGATTAATCTTTTGTGTTTTTTATTTTTCCATTTTCAAATAATTTTGTGTGGGCAACAGAATCTGCTAAATGAAGAATACATAAATGTAAATGTACTATTATTATTAAATTGCATTACAAACATAAAAGAACCAACCAATCTAGCCTGAAAACAGGTTGATTCACAAAATACATTCAGTTCAGTTGATAGTAAAAGAGCATTTTGATTGGGAATATTGATCTTAGAATTACAGATAGCTGAATCAAAACAATATAGCAAAACTATGGTAAAAATGGAGCAATGAATGAATGAATGATTGAATGAAATGTTTTTTTTTTTCCTTCAGAAAAATATGTAAACATTAAATAGATATAAAGACAAATTTACTTCAGAAGCAAATTGCATAGGATATAATTTATATTGAATATTTCTCTTTTTTCTACCCCATTGACAAAATAAATCTGACACAAAAAAACAGGTTCTTCCCAAGTAAATAATTTTAACTTAATTTTAACTTTTTATCTTGTTTTAAGATTATTTTGTACTGTAAAACAAGACTGATTAAAATAGTCAGAACACTGATTAAGAAAATAATTTTTTGCAGTGTGCTTCAATGATAAAGATCCTAATCATATTTCTCAGAGCAGAAAACAAGAGAGAAAACTAGAGAGAGACAAGACAGACTTTAAAAGAGAACGTAAAGAAATGTGCATATCAGAAGTGCGTACATCAATTTATACATCAGTCAAAGGAATCATTTGGGACACATTGGGAGCAGGTCTGTGTCTTGCACTTATGATCCAGTGGAGAAATACAGAGAGCCCGCATACAGCAAAACACACACCTACACATGCTCCGGGCTAGTACACATGCACACACACACATCCACAAATGTATGCAAATGCAAACACATGCACATCTATATGTAAGGATTTACTGTAGAATCGGTAGCACTTCACCAGAGTGGAGGTCAGATCGCAGAACAAGCCAACATCAGACTACTTTACAGGTCCGATTTCTCCTGCGAAGCCTGTTCGCCCACACACCCAACAAACACACAAACATACTTCAAAGACTATTGATCTTCTCTGGCCTGCGGGAAAAACAACTTCCACATCAAGCAGCGCTCCTTTGGGTTAATCATACATGTCAGAGGGCCGACGCTAATCTGTGAATAAACCTGTAAAGCACCTTTAAGGCCAGGTTGGGAGGCCTGGAAGTGGACCGGCCTTCTTAACACATGTGAGTACTGGGGAAATGTGGTACTGGATCTGGGTTTTTAAAAAAGTTGCTCTAGCACACTAGCGGTGAAATTTGGGATTCTAAACAATATATTCTGACAGATGGATGGACGGATGGATGGATGACAGACAGACAGATTAGAGATAGATAGATAGATAGATAGATAGATAGATAGATAGATAGATAGATAGATAGATAGATAGATAGATAGATAGATAGATAGATAGATAGATAGATAGATAGATAGATAGATAGATGCTTTGAAATTATATGTATTGTGAAAGCTCTATACAAATAAATGTGAATTGAATTGAGTTTTAAAAAAGGCCATATTTATTGCTACTTTTCGTATTGACTAAATTATATTTCTAATCGACATTTGTCTTGCTTCGTCTGCCAACTTGGATGGATTTTTTCATCGAACTTGTCACAATGCATTATAGGATTTGCTTCAGTGAGGTGAACAACCCTATACTGTTCTCACTTTATCAATTGAAACAGACTAATGTAAGAGAGGTATTGCTTTAGAATTCACCTCTGTATGGAATCTCACACAAAATGGAACCTTCATGAAATATGACTGGCAGCAGAAAGAGACAGAGGGAGAGGGCTGTGGTCTGGAACGCTGCTACTTTTGGAGAGACTGCCAAAGCATTCACTATTACAAGAACATGCAGTACTGCAGGTTGTGGGCTCAAATTAGTGGATTGTAAAATAACTTGCATTAAACAGTTATTGTTTTTCTTTCAGTCATATGCTGTTACTGAAATATGTTACTGACAGATCAAAAAAAGACACCACCACAGTAGTGTGTTGTGGGTGGTTGCTTGGGTGTTGTTATGTGGTTTCTAAAGCATTCACTGTGTTTTTGTTGTTGTTGTTTTTCCTTTTTCTTTTTTTTTTTCTTTTCTTAAATACGGTTTCTAGGTTAATTGTACCAGATGGTTGCTGGTTGACACAAGTCCAAAGAACCCAGTCTCTATGACATTCTGGTGTAGATTTCATTTCAGATCCCTCCCCCATAATGATTTTTTCCTATGGAAGCTTGTTTCCGCCACTAAATAAAAAATAAAAAAGGTAATTGTGACTTTTTATCTCAGAACTGCGAGATATAAACTCCCAATTCAGAATTGCGAGTTATAATGTCAGAATTGTGAGATATAAACTCATAATTGGGATAAATAAAGTCAGAATTGCATGAAATAAAGTCGCAATTGCATGTTATACAGTCAGAATTGCAAGATATAAACTCGCAATTGCATCTTTTTTTTTCTGAGACATAAATTCGTCCTTTATCAGAATTGCGAGTTATAATGTCAGAATTGTGAGATATAAACTCATAATTGCGATAAATAAAGTCAGAATTGCATGAAATAAAGTCGCAATTGCATGTTATACAGTCAGAATTGCAAGATATAAACTCGCAATTGCATCTTTTTTTTTTCCGGAGACATAAAGTCGCAATTGTCCAGTTCTAAGGAAAAAGAGACTGACCTTTTTTTCTCAGAATTGTGTTTATATCTCTCAATTGTGACTTTATAACTCAAAATTCTGACTTCATAATTCACAATTGCGTGTTATAAAGTCAGAATTGTGAGATATAAATTTACAATTCTGAGACAAAAAAGTCATCTTTTTTTCCCCTTAGAATTGGACTTGACAATTATGACTTTAAATCTCACAATTTTGAGAAAAAAGACACAATTGTGAGTTTATATCTCACAAATCTGACTTTATTTCTAGCAGTTGTGAGTTTATAACCCACAATTGTGAGTTAATAATACAAAATTCTGAACTTTATAATACAAAATTCTGACTTTATATCACACAATTGCGAACTATAAATCACACAATTCTCACATTATAACACAACTGTGAGTTTATATCATGCAATTCTGAGAAAAATGTCAGAATTACGAGATAAAAAGTCACAATTGCCTTTTTATTTTTTATTCAGTGGTGGAAACAAGCTTCCATATTTTTCAGATATTACCTTTCATGTAGTGTGTAATATACTGGTTTGCGAATGTAAAAGGTCTTCAAAATTTCACAAAGATCAAAGTGCACAATAAAGGAAATTGTCTCCCAAAAGAAAGAACTGATTCTGAACTGCCTGAAACGAGTCGTCAGTAATTCCAGTCTTACTTCCTGTATGAACCTATATAGGTTTATAACAAATCTGCATAATGCCAGCCAACAATCTTCATTGGCTGCCTGCAAACGATGCCTACTTTGACCCACCCTCAAACACTGTAGTTTTAGCTGAGGCCTGGAAGTGTTTGGTTCATGTTGTTGACATGTCGAGAAGACACTGTTTTTTTCACTGCAAAAGCAAATTCATTTCTTATTCACTTCCAAAGGATAAGGACTCACACTCGAATTGATACAGTAAAACCGACGCCCTTGTTACTGTTCCTATCACTGTGTATACAAGTGCTGATGAACTGGAGCTGAAATTCAGATATGGTATGGCTTTTGTGTATTCCAACACATGCTGTAAGCGTTAGACCAATCACAACAGACTCGGCCATCTGACGAATCAGAGCAGGTTCTCGGAAAGAAGTGGTTTAGAGAGACCGGATCCTTGATTGAACCGTTTCAGACACTTTGATAAAAGAGGTGATGCTGCAATGTATATTATGAGAACATTTTTTATCTTGGATGCATGCAAGCCTGTTGTAGGAGACCTCCAAAACAAAATTAGGAACGTTTAACATAGCATAACAGGGGCACTTTAATAGACCACCAGGTAAAAATCATAACTCGGATTGTTTAGAAAAGTACTGTAGCATCACAATTTACAAACAGTATATAATAGTTACCAGTTATGGTTTTTTTCAAATCCCTGATGTGAAACAATAGTAATGTTTACCATATCAAACTTCACTAATAAACAGGCTGAACACAAACTGGTTTTTACCAGAACATGATAAGAATTTAGAGATGGTCCTCACTGCAGAACACAAGATCGAGGGGGCGAGGTTGGATCCAGATCCAACTCCTCCCACTTTACATAGCCCTAAACCTATGGATCTCGTGTTCTGCAGTGAGGGGCTAATGAGAATTTACCCATCACTCTCGACAATTAGTATAAGTTTCATATGTACATTTACTTTACCTTTCTTTCTTAGAAGTAACTTATTCACATGCTGTGCCGGCCTCTCCAGATCTTGTCTTTGGATGTAGTGATTTGTTAAAGGATATATTTTTTTAAAGTCTTTATCAAAGTGCAATTCTCCACCTCACCTTTGATATTCAGTACTGGAGACACAGCAGGTATGAATAAAGAGAGATGTGTTGAGGATTCCTGCACAGCTGCTGGAGTCTTACAAGGTTTTCAGGTGTGTAGGACTGACAGGTAGAGCACTAAATAATGCAGGTGACAGTGACTGAGAAGGAGATACAGAGAAACTGAGGAAGGTAGAGAGAAAGAGAAAATTGGGAAATGTTATGCATTACATTATTGTGATACTTCCTAATAAAAGTTACATTTATAACCATTCAGCAGTTGTTTTCATCCAAGGCGAAAAACACAAATGATTTATCATACATGAGCCAACAATATTAGCAGTACTGCAGTAATAGACAACAGTAGGGCTCCAGAAGTAAAAATCCCATTCATTTTCTCCATTTTCAATAACAATATGTTAACATTACACAGACAGAGAGAGATACAGTGGGTACGGAAAGTATTCAGACCCCCTTAAATTTTTCACTCTTTGTTATATTGCAGCCATTTGCTAAAATCATTTAAGTTCATTTTTTCCCTCATTAATGTACACACAGCACCCCATATTGACAGAAAAACACAGAATTGTTGGCATTTTTGCAGATTTATTAAAAAAGAAAAACTGAAATATCACATGGTCCTAAGTATTCAGACCCTTTGCTCAGTATTTAGTAGAAGCACCCTTTTGATCTAATACAGCCATGAGTCTTTTTGGGAAAGATGCAACAAGTTTTTCAGACCTGGATTTGGGGATCCTCTGCCATTCCTCCTCGTAGATCCTCTCCAGTTCTGTCAGGTTGGATGGTAAACGTTGGTGGACAGCCATTTTTAGGTCTCTCCAGAGATGCTCAATTGGGTTTAAGTCAGGGCTCTGGCTGGGCCATTCAAGAACAGTCACGGAGTTGTTGTGAAGCCACTCCTTCGTTATTTTAGCTGTGTGCTTAGGGTCATTGTCTTGTTGGAAGGTAAACCTTCGGCCCAGTCTGAGGTCCTGAGCACTCTGGAGAAGGTTTTCGCCCAGGATATCCCTGTACTTGGCCGCATTCATCTTTCCCTCGTCGTCCTGTCCCTGCAGCTGAAAAACACCCCCACAGCATGATGCTGCCACCACCATGCTTCACTGTTGGGACTGTATTGGACAGGTGATGAGCAGTGCGTGGTTTTCTCCACACATACTGCTTAGAATTAAGGCCAAAAAGTTCTATCTTGGTCTCATCAGGCCAGAGAATCTTATTTATCACCATCTTGGAGTCCTTCAGGTGTTTTTTAGCAAACTCCATGCAGGCTTTCATGTGTCTTGCACTGAGGAGAGGCTTCCATCGGGCCACTCTGCCACAAAGCCCCAACTGGTGGAGCTGCAGTGATGGTTGACTTTCTACAACTTTCTCCCATCTCCCGACTGCATCTCTGGAGCTCAGCCACAGTGATCTTTGGGTTCTTCTTTACCTCTCTCACTAAGGCTCTTCTCCCCCGATAGCTCAGTTTGGCCAGACGGCCAGCTCTAAGAAGGGTTCTGGTCGTCCCAAATGTCTTCCATTTAAGGATTATGGAGGCCACTGTGCTCTTAGGAACCTTAAGTGCAGCAGAACTTTTTTTGTAACCTTGGCCAGATCTGTGCCTTGCCACAATTCTGTCTCTGAGCTCTTCAAGTCAAGTCAAGTCAAATTTATTTATATAGCGCTTTTACAATTGGTAATTGTTTCAAAGCAGCTTTACATATTAGAAGCACAGAAAAAAGGGAAGTGGTTAAAAATAAGCTGTACAAACAAGCGTGGTAATATGTAACATATACAAGATGGTGCTACATTAAGCCAATGTCGGCTGACTCCCAGGGGTGGAAAAAAAACCCTAGGAGAAAAACCCAGCGTGCTAACACTGGGAAAAAAGTCCTGGGAGGGAAAAAACCCCTTGGAAGATATATATAATATATGTAAATGGATATGGAGATCAAAATCTGAATTATACATTTTTATTATAGAGATTAAAAATAGGCAGTTCCTTTGACCTCATGAATCTCATTTGCTCTGACATGCACTGTGAGCTGTAAGGTCTTATATAGACAGGTGTGTGGCTTTCCTAATCATGTCCAATCAGTATAATCAAACACAGCTGGACTCAAATGAAGGTGTAGAACCATCAGAAGAAATGGACAGCACCTGAGTTAAATATATGAGTGTCACAGCAAAGGGTCAGAATACTTAGGACCATGTGATATTCCAGTTTTCTTTTTTAATACATCTGCAAAAATGTCAACAATTCTGTGTTTTTCTGTCAATATGGGGTGCTGTGTGTACATTAATGAGGAAATCATTAATGATTGCCTGCCCATTCAATCTGAATGGTTAATGCTAAAACAAACCTGGCTTGCTGTCCTCGAAGGAGGCTCGAACCCGAGGCTCAGCTCGAGCTCTGAGTTAAACCCCCCTATAACAGTACTGCGTAGAGGGAGAATTAGAGAAATAGAGGAGGAGGGATGCTGGAAGAATTGCACTGGGATGACGCAGTGACTGCTGCTTATATACTCTCGTAATGATGATTGACAGGACTGAATGTTTAGGCTCCTCCCGAACCTACATTTGGAACTACATTAAAAGACACACACACACACACACACACACACACACACACACACACACACACACACACATATATATATATATATATATATATATATATACAGTGCCTTGCAAAAGTATTCATGCCCACTGACTTTTCCACATTTTGACATGTTACAACCACAAACAAAAATGTATTTTATTGGGATTTTATGTGATAGACCAACACAAAGTGACACATAATTATGAAGTGGAAGGAAAATGATAAGGGTGTCCAAATGTTTTTACAAATAAATATCTGAAAAGTGTGGCGTACATTTGTATTCAGCCCCTCTGAGTCAATACTTTGTAGATCCACCTTTCACTGCAATTACAGCTGCAAGTCTTTTGGGGTATGTCTCTACCAGCTCTGCACATCTAGCGAGTGCAATTTTTTGCCCATTCTTCTTTGCAAAATAGCTCAAGCTCAGTCAGATTGGATGAAGAGTGTCTGTGAACAGCAATTTTCAAGTCTCGCCACAGATTTTTGATTGGATTTAAGTCTGGACTTTGACTGGGCCATTCTAACACATGAATATGCTTTGATCTAAACCATTCCATTGTAGCTTTGCTATACATTTAGAGTCATTGTCTTGCTGGAAGGTGAACAGGTTTTCATCTAAGATTGCCCTGTACTTGGCTCCATCCATCCTCCCATCAACTCTGACCTGCTTCCCTGTCCCTGCTGAAGAAAATCATCCCCACAACATGATGCTGCCACCATCATGTTTCAGGGTGGGGATGGTGTGCTCAGGGTGATGTGTAGTGTTAGGTTTTTGCCTCATAGCATTTTGCATTTAGGCCAAAAAGTTTGGTCTCATCTGACCAGAGCACCTTCATCCACATGTTTTCTGTGTCCCCCACATGGCTTGTTGCAAACTGCAAACGTGACTTCTTATGGCTTTCTTCTTGCCACTCTTCCATAAAGGCCAGATTTGTGGAGTGCACGACTAATAGTTGTCCTCTGGACAGATTCTCCCACCTGAGCTGTGGATCTCTGCAGCTCCTCCAGAGTTATCATGGGCCTCTTGGCTGCTTCTCTGATTAATGCTCTCCTTGCCCACCCTGTCAGTTTAGGTGGACGGCCATGTCTTGGTAGGTTTGCAGTTGTGCCATACTCTTTCCATTTTCGGATGATGGATTGTACAGTGCTCCGTGAGATGTTCAAGGCTTGGGATATTGATTTATAACCTAACCCTGCTTTAAACTTCTCCACAACTTTATCCCTGACCTGTCTGGTGTGTTCTTTGGTCTTCATGATGCTGTTTGTTCACTAATGTTCTCTAATAAACTTCTGAGGGCTTCACAGAACAGCTGCATTTATACTGAGATTAAATTAAACACAGGTGGACTCTATTTACTAATTAAATGACTTCTGAAGGCAGTTGGTTCCACTGGATTTTAGTTAGGGGTATTAGAGTAACGGGGGCTGAATACAAATGCACGTCAGACTTTTCAGATATTTATTTGTAAAACAATTTGGACACCATTTATCATTTTCCTTTCACTTCATAATTATGTACCACCTTGTGTTGGTCTATGACATAAAATCCCAATAAAATATTCTTTTTTTTTGTTTGTGGTTGTAACGTGTCAAAATGTGGAAAAGTTCAATGGGTATGAATACTTTTGCAAGGCACTGTATGAGTGTGTGTGTGTATATATAATCAATAATGAAATTACAAATATACACAATTAGCTAAGTTACTGATTATATATACACACAATTAGCTAAGTTACTGATTATAAAATATGTATATTATATATATATATATATATATATATATATATATATATATATATATATATATATATAATATACATATTTTATAATCAGTAACTTAGCTAATTGTGTATATTTGTAATTTCATTATTGATTAAATCGAGTAGCCCATAATGTTACATGGGATGAGTTGTTCATTCCTTCAAGGATGTGTTGCACCTTCATCTTTAGTATTTTCACATTTTCTTTTCAGGTTCAAATTAAAGTTTGTAATGTTGCAACTCATCTTAGATAGTTGGTTTGACTCAGAACTCAAAGGACTTTTTTTGTAATCCTTATATATAGAGAAACTGAATGTGAAAATACTTCCAGAACCAAGGCAGATAGAAAATGAATGGTAACTAGACCTTATAGGCTATCACTGTGTTATATCATCCATTTCATTTTTCATTTTCAGGGCTTTCTTGGTTAAAAAAAAAAAAAAAAAAAAAAGTACTGTAACTGCAAAGTCTGGCCAATAAAGTTTCTTTAAGCTTAACTGAACTCAGAAGAAAAGAGAAGGCAACGCATCAGCAAGTTTCTGATGCCCGAGCCAGTGTCATTGTGCTGTCACACTCCTGGAAGAGTAAACAAAGTAAGTACGAAAGGAAAAGAAATGATGAGAGAGGGGAGAAGAGAGAGCCCTCATATTCCTGCAGGTACACACAGTGACATTAATAGTCTGAAAGACAGACTAATTAATGTAAGAGGCTTTAATCGTGACCATTATGACAGATGGAGAAAGGGTGAAAAGCCAGTGGATTTTGCAAGAAGGAAATTTGTTTTAAAATGAGAGTGTGAAAAACTGAGTGAAGAAAACAGTTAGACTGTGTTTATAGAGTCAGGATGGGGTGAATGTTAGTTTGAGATTTCTTTCAAGGGAATTAAAAGCACGGCATAACCAAGGTCTCAAGCTGGTAAATTCAGTATACATGCAAACTATACTTTCTGACATTTTTTTTTTTTCTTTCACATCATTTATTTCATACACACTGTATACAGATGGAAAAGTGTGGGTTGTAGGTGTATGTCAAATCTTACTGAACAGATCAAGGACAAACAATGAGTGGTGTTTCAGTACATGTAAGTCAAAAGTCGCACTTATACTTTCTATTTCTCAGTAGCCGTTTCTGGAAAAAAAAATAAAAAATGAGTGTGAGAAATTGGAATGCAAGTCGTGACAGTCTGACACTCTTACACCTTGGTGGCATCACCCTACTGAGTAAAAGAGTGAGAGGTTATGGTTAGGCCACAAAGTTTCAAGATAAAAGCCAGCCAGACTTTGGCTGTGTTCAAGTGTTATTGTGTTCTTCCAGGCCACTGCCACTGCACAAAACTCATCTTTTCATTTCAGAGAGAGCAAGGAACTCCAGGATGAGATTGAATTGAAACTTTAAGTGAATCATTCTATTGATGATTCAGTCAAACTAATTCCCAAAGAACTTACAGAGATGTACGACACTCGATTTAACTACTGAATCAAAAACATAATATGACTAAAAATTGCATTTTAATTTAATGCAAACAGTGATGGAGAAAGTTACTTTTACAGTTTTTTCCTCGATTGCTTAAACACTATAACCAGGCTTTTGAACTAAAATTTCAAAACCATAATGCCATTTATCAAAAAGCACACCCATTTCCCTAAACTATAAACACTATTCGCCTGTTTTGACACATGAGTCAGATTTGTTGCACTGTCACTGCAAAACTCTAGACACAAATCCCTTCATTTCTCATTGCCTACACCATGTTGTCATTTAGAAAGCACTAGCATTCAATATTGTTCACTCAAGTCAGCATAGCTTGAGCTCACAGTTACCCACATGGAAACACTAAGAGTCCACATTTATCACACACCAATCAGAACCTTCAATAGAGAGATAAAATAGCCTCAGTTCATTCAGTTTTGGAACAATGGATCTAGAGAGACGTGATTGAAAAGGTTGAGGACACCAGAGAGGAGGAGGAGGAGGAGGAGAGGATGAGCAAGAGCAGTGAGGAGTGGAGGAAGAGATGAAGGAGGAGGACGAGGATGAAGATGAGGTGCAAGGAGACAAGGAGTCTCAGATGAAATTCGTGCCACTAGTTGACCATGTCCTTGTCCATGGTATGACTATGAGGGAGGCTGGGAAATGAGTTGCTTCACTATCGCCTCGATCATAAGAACCTTCAGGGAGGAAAACAGGTACATGTACCTCAGTGTACTCTACTGTACTTTTGAGTGCTGTACTCTGTTACAACACATGCATCATGCAAATTCGCCTTACATACAGATAGAGTTTCTGTCTTCAATTTTGTATAAAGGATGTCACAGTTACAGTTATCAGTACTTTTATTTTTGTAGGACACAGAGACAATGGAATGGAAGAAGCCTGACTAGACATTTCAGTTGATGCATGCAAGGGGTGGATCAGGCATGCAAGAGGATTTTACCCCCGCTGCCTGGATAGAGCCAGTAGAGCCTGTGATGTTGATGAGATTCTCTGGCCTGTCTCAGACCAAAGATGTGATGCTGGGGCAGAATACTTTTTGTTGTTGTTTGATGTATTGTACTGTACAGTACATTAAGGAATAAAAAATGTGCAAATGAATACACATGTGTTCATCATGTGAAAAGTTCAGTAAGGGGGAGAACCACAAGCAACACAACTTATTACTGGTTTTTGTAGTATTGTTTTGAATTTATCTCACCAGTGTGTTAGACAGTGTGTGTGTTTTTGAGGGCTTGTGTGTGATGTGTGAGGACAAATTTTGTTTTTTCAGCAAGAGTGAATGGTTTTGAGTGTAGAGCTTCATTTTGACCTGAAAATAGGATGTTTGGGGAATTGGGTGAGACGTTATGGATTTGTGTTTACTGTTTTGAGAATATGAGGCATAGTTTCAAGAAATGTGTTTAAGCAATTGAGAAAAACTGCAAAAGTAATCCGTTATAATATTGTGTTACTCCCTAAAAAAGTAACTAATTGTGTTACTTAGTTAATTATTTTTAATTTTTTTGCATTACTTTTTCTTACGGAAGTGGATTAGGGCCAAGCAATAATAAAAAAATAAAACCATCTCGAGATTAAAGTTGTTAAATTTCGAGAAAAAAAATCGTTACATTTCGGGAAAAAAGTCGAGATAAAATGTTGAGAATAAAGTCATTAAATTGCGAGAAAAAAGTTGTTAAATTACGAGAACAAATTCGTTAAATTATGAGAAAAATGTTGTTAAATTTTGAGAAAAAAGTCGAGATAAAATGTTGAGAATAAAGTCATTAAATTATGAGAAAAAAGTTGTTAAATTACGAGAACAAATTCGTTAAATTACGAATTTGTTCTCATAATTTAACGACTTTTTTTCTCGTAATTTAATGACTTTATTCTCATAATTTAATGACTTTGTTCTCAACATTTTATCTCGACTTTTTTCTTGAAATTTAATGATTTTTTTCTCAACATTTTATTTCGACTTTTTTCTCGAAATTTAACACGTTTTTCCTCGAAATTTAACAACTTTAATCTCGAGATGGTTTTATTTTTTCTTTATTGCTTGGCCCTAATCCTCTTCCGTATTTTCTGCCTAGGCTGGGCTCGCTTTTTTCGTTTGTTTTTAACAACAATAACAACAAAAAAGTTACTTTTGGCAAATGTAAAGGTGAAATGAATAAGCCTCAGGCTGAAGAAAATGCAAATTCACACCTGTACAGTAGAGGGCGCAGCTCAAACAAACCTTTCAGCTGTGCTGCTGTTCTGGATCACAGGAGAAGAAAGTTCAACACTCTTACTTTAGCAATAAAAAAATGAAACACAAATGTGATGCTTAACTAAAATCATTTTCAATTATTTATAGGTATGGTTGAACTGGTTGAATCCACCTGTCACTCAAGTGAACGTGCCCTTAATTATGCTGAACTTTAAGGCTTAATATAATTTAAACGGATGAGTTACAAATAAAATCCACCCCCTCACAGTTGTCATGAAGAGCAAAATTAGCTATATAAGACCAAAACCACAATTTGTACCAGGCTGTAAACATGTTTTTTTTTTTTTTTTTCTGCTGTTGGCTTCAAGAGAAACAGGGAGGTTGCCGCTTGGTTGATTAACATTCTTAATTTGCAGTATTGAGAAATATCCTGAGTTTGCTTTTCACTGTTTTTATTAATTTTGAGGAATACTGAATCTGTTTTTGTGCTAGTGAGTTGAGTAAATGCTCACATTTAGTCCAGAACTACAATAACCATCCATCAAAATGTAAAACGCCTCTGCACTTACTCCTGATTTCTCTCAACATAGGGACAGGAGAGCTGTCAGTCAATAAATGGGAAAACAAAGTAACTTGCATTACTTATTTTGAAAAAGTAACTCAAATATGTTGTAAATTTAAAAGTAATGCGTTACTTTGCTTGTTACTTGAAAAAGTAATTTGATTACGTAACTAGTGTTACTTGTAATGTGTTACCTCCAACAATGAATGTAAAGTTATGTTGTGGAGCCATGATTTGTTGGACGTAGAGGAAAATTGGACATAGAGATGCTCTGTAAATGACCAAAAGTTGAGGACATTTTAACTTTTGCTGAAACAAACTCTGTTGACCAATGAGAATTTGAGATCCAATTGCGCTTTTGGAATCTTTTACTGTATTTCCACTTGATTTCAAACTGACACAGCTATTTTATCCAAATGAATTGTGCAAATTTTGCATCAGCTGAATCAGTGTTTCATAAAAAGAAGAATGTTCATAAACAAAACACCTAAATGAAACCAGTTTTCTAACACACATTCAATATATATATTTTTTAAACATATGGAAGTTTCACAATAATATAAAATAGTTGTATACGCAGGAAATTATATATAATAAAATATAAATAAAATAATAACACTGGAGCTTACTGTTTTAAATTTTTATTGTTACATATTGTAACTTTTACTGCACAAACATCATGATAGTATTCCGCTAGCATCAGTGTTTTCCCGCGGAAATGGGCTACTTTAATTGTTGCCGAGGGTTTTTTTTTTCTTTTCTTTTTTTTTTTTTACAGATTTTCCCCCCAGAACGTGATTTTTACTGGGGACCCCCTGAAACACGGCTAGTTTTGGGCTAGTTTTGAGTACATTTATTTAAACAAAATTTTGTGAAATTACAATTTTTATACAATTTAAAATAGTTTTCCTGATTTCTGAAGGATCATATGATACTGAAGACTGCTGGAAATTCAGCTTTGACATTCAGAGGAATAAATTACATTTTAAAATACATTAAAATAGAAAACGGATATTTCAAATTATAACGATATTTCACAATAGTATTGTTTTACTGTATTTTTGATCATTTTGATTTTTTGATCAAGCAATCATTTTATTTTTGATCATGCCGCTTCAAATGTAGCCTTCACAAGCATGAAAGACTGTAGGAATGTAAGGGGAAAATTGGTTCAAATACACATGCACAATGTCCAGTTCGCACAAAAGCACAAATTCATAATATACCTTGTTAGACTGTTTTTTGTGCAATTTTCTCTGTGTATCTCACAAGGTTTCGGCTGGGCAATAACTACCCAGAGTCCTATTCATTGCAAGGACGACAGCTTACAAAAATAATCCCTGGCTCCATTGTTCTGTGACTTTCTGACTCAGTCACCTGTCCAGCGATGTTATAGAGCTGTGATTGCACTCCACAGTCCTTCACATGCCTGCCGCTACACCATGGAGAGAAATGATAACCAAAGCTTTTCACCTTTCCTCCAAACACAGGAGCCAACTGCTGCGTCAGAGGGCACGCTATAAGCACTGTAAGAGAGAAAGACAGCAGAGAGAGAGAATGAAAAAGCAGAAGGTCGCCCATTGACAGCTCTGGATAGTCATGGCACCTATATCCAGTGTGGTTGCATGCTGTAGTCATGGTTATCAATGAGAACACTTTTCAGCTTCTATCTTTTACCAGGTTGCAGACAGTAAGATTCTGATTATGTAAAGCTATACTTTTAAAACTATTTAACACCAGTGAACCTTTTGCGAGGCACCGACTTTCTAAAATATAAAAACAGCTATATATTTTCATACAGGTGAAATGTTGTGATATTATAAAGACAGCATGTTTTTTTCATAATTTTTAAAATTCCTAAATAATTAGCTTTTATAGAGTCAATGTATGAAGGCCAGAAATGTAAAACAAAATGAACAAATGACTAAAATATTTAAAAAATCTTAATAAATCTTAATTTGTGTTCTGAAGATTAACGAAGGTCTTACGGGTGTGGAACGACATGAGGGTGAGTAATTAATAACAGAATTTTCATTTTTGGGATTAACTAATCCTTTAATACTCACAGGACACGTGCTTCGGATGTGTGCACTCAGAAAACCATTTATCAGAAGTTTAAATTGTTATGGCTCTTAAAACGCATGCAAATAATAAACTTTCATGATGACAAAGAACTGCAATGTCATGTGAAGCGTGGCCATGATAGAGATGATAATCAAATCCAAACAGATTGTTTGTTAGTTTTTGGCAGAGTAACCGAGGCACGAGTTGTACAGGCTCCGCCTTCTTCTGGAAAGTGGGGTGGGGAGCAACAGCTCGTTTGGATTTAAAGATACATGCTCGAAAACAGCATGTTTTTCCTTCCACTCAAAAATGGGCATTTACAACATGGTGTTATTTAAATTATCTGTGTGGTATTTTGAGCTGAAACGTCAGAAACACATTCTGGGGACATCTGAGACTTAGACTTATACAATTAATTTCATGAGTCTTTAAAAAGTAGAATGGTTGGTTGGTTGGTGGGTGGGTGGATGGATGGATGGATGGATGGATGGATGGATTTTCCATGGATGGATGGATGGATGGATGGATGGATGGATAGATGGATGGATGGATGGATAGATGGATGGATGGACTGACTGATTGACTGATTGATTGACTGACTGATTGACTGATTGACTCATCCAGGTAATTGTAAAATGTCTTTTAGAATTTATCCTGAAGCATTTTCCATGGAAAAAACATGTCTGGAATAAATTTGATGGATGGATGGATGGATGGATGGATGGACTCATCCAGGTAATTGTAAAATGTCTTTTAGAATTTATCCTGAAGCATTTTCCATGGAAAAACATGTCTGGGATAAATTATATGGATGGATGGATGGATGGATGGATGGATGGATGGATGGATGGATGGACTGACTGACTGACTGACTGACTGACTGATTGATTGACTAACTGACTGATTGATTGATTGATTGATTGATTGATTGATTGATCCAGGTAATTGTAAAATGTCTTTTAGAATTTATCCTGAAGCATTTTCCATGGAAAAACATGTCTGGGATAAATTATATGGATGGATGGATGGATGGATGGATGGATGGATGGATGGATGGATGGACTGACTGACTGACTGACTGACTGACTGATTGATTGACTGATTGATTGATTGATTGATTGACTGATTGATTGATTGATTGATTGATTGATTGATTGATTGATTGATTGATTGATTGATTGATTGATTGATTGATTGATTGATTGATTGATTGATTGATTGATTGATTGATTGATTGATTGATTGATTGATCCAGGTAATTGTAAAATGTATTTTAGAATTTATTCTGAAGCATTTTCCATGGAAAAAACATGTCTGGAATAAATTCTACAAGACCTTGGGTTATATTAAGCTTGATATTTGCACACACACTCGTAGACACACAGAATGGACTAGTGACAAGCACCTGAGCCAACTGTGGATTCTCTGTAAATCCACAGGCATTTTGGTCTTTTATTAGCACAATAAGGGAAAATGAATATTAATCTCCTTTAAAGCCGAAATGGAGCACCTTATTTAAAAACTGACTGAATTGGGGGCAAAAATGTGCAACCATTCTGACCTGTCACTCAGCGTTAAACATATGTATTGTGTAATTACTAAACTGTGTTGGGGAGGTAACCCAATCCTATCACAGGTCTGAGCCGGCAGTCTTCTCTAACCCCTGTGGACTTGGAGATTAAAATAGAGGGACCTGTAAATATACCTACGCAAAATTACACAGAAAGTCGCACACCACGGGACACCAAAAGCAGGTGGCATTGCTGTGCGACTCAAAACAGAAGCTCAAAAGCCCAGTGGTAATTGGATAGAATAGTAAACCTGCTGGACACCAACATCAAACAGATCATTGATGTGTCTCCACCTCTTGATTTCAGGGGAGGTTGTAGAAATAGAGAGCGGTAGAGCTTCACAGTTCACAGCCTCACAGTTAAGTTCTGACCCTGGAACAATCCTAGTTCGAAGGCTTTTACTGGTTTCCCAGGCAACTGCCGCTTACGCCATTCCAAATGAAGAACAGCGGGTTCAAATGGCACTTGGTGCTTTAACTGAGGTTGTGCACTGCACGGAGGAACGGCTGCCTTCAGAAGAGAGCTCGACCTGCCTGGGCCACCTTAGGGGCCTTTAGAAGTTATGAGATTCATGATCCATTTGAAGCTGGACTTCAAAACATCCACAACATAATCAGCAATTTGGTGATAATTACCGAATTAATTCATCAAGCGTCTGCTTATTCAAACATACCAATTATGTATGAGTGGCTTTGACAGTATGACAGGAAAATGACAATTGAACAGGGCAGATTAAAAGTTAGGGATTATAATGAGCTCATTTGCATAAAAAGTTATGCAGAGCGTTTGCATACTTGATTACCAAGTTCATCCATATGTTCTTGAAAACTCAAACGCACACTCGCAGATGTGGGAAACAGATGTAGGAGTACTTTTTAAACTCATATATAGTCTCGCATCTATATCTGGAGTCATTTCTCTTTTTAAAGAAGGCATTCTGCTCTGATGTATTTGTGCATGCTAACATTATCAACTTGATCCACTGTTTATGTTGAGTTCAAAGACACAAAGATAGTCGCACTTTTATACCTGTTGTTATATTAAAGGGATAGTTCACCAAAACATGAAAATTGTCCCATGATTTACTCACCCTCAAGCCATCCTAGGTGCATATGACTATCTTCTTTCAGAAGAACACAATCAGAGTTATATTATAAAATATCCAAGCTCTTCCAAGCTTTATAATGGTAGTGAATGGCGGTCCTGATGTTGTCCAAAAAAGTCGATCCATCCATCATAAAATGAACCCATACAGCTTCCGGGGGTTAATAAAGGCCTTCTGAAGTGAAGTAAAACTTTATAAACTAAATTAACTAGCTTCTGGCAGATAGCCTATGCAAAACAACTTGCGCCAAAAGAGTAACCTCTGAAGCGATGTATGATGCAGGATGTAGGAGTAGCGTAACATTAGATGCCTCTTGCGATTAAAACAAATAGGGCTGGGCAAAAAACTCAAGCTCCTCTTCGCTTATATCGAAATCCTCTGATATTTCTCTTTAAAAAATCTTGTTTTAGACTTCTAATTCATGACCGGTGATATAGTTCTATCCTCTGCGCTTCCGCGTTCGTCATTGCGTCACACGCCAGGTCAGCGTAAATCGACTTGCATAGGCCGTCTGCCGGAAGCTAGTTATTTTAGTTTAGAAATATTTAAATATGGATATTTTTTCTCACAAAAACCCATCGCTTCACTTCAGAAGGCCTTTATTAACCCCCTGGAGCCATATGGATTACTTTTATGATAGATGGATGCACTTTTATGGATTTCAAAATCAGGAGCGCCATTTATTACCATTATAAAGCTTGGAGGAGCTTGGATATTCCATAATATATCTCTGATTGTGTTCGTCTGAAAGAAGATCTAGCCTAGGATGGCTTGAGGGTGAGTAAATCATGGGAAAATTTTCATTTTTGGGTGAACTATCCCTTTAAGGTGATTTATTTATTTATTTATTCATTTTGTATAGTGTTAAAGATATCATCATCTCTTTATACATGCCAGAGATTCATCCTGCTGAGCTGGCAGAGAGCCTCTCTCTTAGATATTCAAACTAATTCTATGAAAATGAGAACTGTAATCAATTTGGCAAAAGATGCATACTTAGAATGAGACTGCATGAAATTGAGAATGATAATACATATTTCAGATGTAATTATTCTCTAGCCTGTGTGTGTGTGTGTGTGTGTATGTGTCGGCGTGCTGTGGATGTGTGTAATTGTTCCAGAAAACAGAACCTTCATTTTCGAAGAGATAATTGAGAAATATGGAAAAATGCGGTTGCAAAAAAAAAAAAAAAAAAGTCTGGCAACACAAGCAATTAAGTTTATTTCATGCTTGCTATAATCTGCAAACAGCATGGCTCTTATTAAATTTCTAAATTGAAATTCCAGAATTAGAAATACCAGGAAATAGCAAGTTCCATACTGTTAAAGTCAAATAATAAAAAATGACCCTCGGTATGTCTCACACACCTGCTTCTTTAGACTTTCCCCCCACATGCGCACACAGGCTCAAACAACATGTTGTTAACCACAGAAAAGATGCATGATTAAACATGAATTCTCATTAAAACTCTTTTGATGCAGTTAATCATTAAATTTGAGCACTTCTCAGGAGTAATTAAGGGGCGATGGAGAGCAGGAACCCCAGGAGACCACAGCTGCGCTCTCCCATGGGGAAACTGCATCAGCATTCACAATTTTGAAATAATCTCCAAGGAAACAGAACAGGAGAAACCAGCTGCAGCTGCCCACCAGTCAAACCCCAACTTAGTTTGTGCTTAAATGTGTAGTTCACCTACAAATGAATGTTCTGTCATTATTTACTAACCCTCAAGTTGTTTCTAACCACTTCATATTTGCTCATGCAACTCTTTTGCATACAATGACAGTTCATGGTGTCTGTCAAACTCCAAAAAAGCATAATAAAAGTAGTCGACTTTTGCAAATCAAGTTTTCAAACCAAGACTTGTTCAATTCCTTCTGAAGCCATATGAAAGTTTTATATGAGGAACAAACTGAAATTTAGCTCGTTATTAAAGGATTAGTCCACTTTTAAATAAACTTTTCCTGATAATTTACTCACCCCCATGTCATCCAAGATGTCCATGTCTTTCTTTCTTCAGTCGAAAAGAAATTAAAGTTTTTGATGAAAACATTCCAGGATTTTTTTCCATATAGTGGACTTCAATGGGCACCAAACAGTTGAAGGTCAAAATTAGTTTCACTGCAGCTTCAAATTGTTCTACACAATCCCAGACGAGAAATAAAAGAGTCTTATCTAGTGAAACCATTGCTCATTTTCTAAAAAAAAAAAAGAATATTTATACATTTTAACCAGAAATGCTCATCTTGAACTAACTCTCTTCTTCTTCTCTATTAGAATTCCGGCAGTGCAGACACTACTAAGTGTATTACTGCCCTCCACAGGTCAAAGTTTTGAACTAATTTTTAAATGCAATATGCTAGTTCAACAGTATATAACAATTAGTTCAAACTTTGACCTGTGGAGGGCAGTAATACACTTAGTAGTGTCTGCACTGCCGGAATTCTAATAGAGAAGAAGAAGAAGAGAGCTTGTTCAAGATGAGCATTTATGGTTAAAACTATATAATTTTTTTATTTTTTTCAGAAAATGAGTGATGGTTTCACTAGATAAGACCCTTATTCCTCATCTGGGATCGTGTAGAACAATCTTGAAGCTGCAGTGAAACTAATTTTGACCTTCAACTGTTTGGTGCCCATTGAAGTCCACTATATGGAAAAAAGTCCTGGAATGTTTTCCTCAAAAACTTTAATTTCTTTTCGACTGAAGAAAGAAAGACATGGACATCTTGGATGACATGGGGGTGAGTAAATTATCAGGAAAAGTTTATTTAAAGGTGGACTAATCCTTTAATGGAAAATCTTTATTAGGAGGTTATTAGAAGTGTTGGGGAAAGTTACTTTTAAAAGTAATGCATTACAATATTACGTTACTCCCTAAAAAAGTAACTAATTGTGTAACTTAGTTACTTTTTATAGAAAGTAATGCGTTACATTACTTTTGCGTTTCTTTTTCTCATCAGGCTGGCCAATTTTTTTTTTTTTTTTTTAAACTATATAACAAAAAAATTATATTTTTAGCAAATGTAAAGGCCCTTTCACACCAAAAGTGAAATGAATAAGCCTCAGGCTGAAGGAAATGCACATTCATGCCTGTACAGTAGAGGGCGTACTTAAAACAAACAAGCCTTTCACCTGTGCTATCATTCTGGAATAGAAGAATAGGACGCAGGAGAAGAAGTAAATGAATGTATGCTGAAATTTAGACAAGAACTAGTCTAGAATAACCATCATGTTTACACAGCGTGCACAATGCCTCTGTACTTATTCTTGATTTCTCATGAGGACAGGAGAGCTGTGAGTCAATAAATTGGAAAAGAAAGTAACTTGCATTACTTATTTGAAAAAGTAACTCAATTTTTTTTTTTGTAAATTCAAAAGTAATGCGTTACTTTACTAGTTACTTGAAAAAAGTAATCTGATTACATAACTCGCTTTACCCCAACACTGGTTATTAGTATACTAGACTTGATAAGTGGTTAGGAAAGAGATCGACAATTATTCTCCGGATACGACAGACTCGCTGCAGTGAACTCCTCTGACTGCTGGTGAATATATTGTCTTATAGCCTAACAGGGGAAAAATCTGCCTGTCTGACAAGCATACACTTCTCTCTATTCTTCCTGCTACTACAATGTTCTTTCCTCCTGTTATTCCTTCCTGCTATCTTTCACAGTCCCACAGGGTTCATGATTCCAGTTCCTTTTCTACATATTTATTAGTATATTTTGAAATTCACCTTTACATCATGATAGGTAGAGATTTCAAAGCAATATCTCGTTGTAGCCATCTATTCCTGAGCTCCGTACATGTAAGCGTGAAGGGAGGAAAAAAAGAAGTCCCTGTGCGACCACAATGTAATTGAAAAACTCTTTCCCTGAAATCATTTCCCTCTAGACCATGAATTATTGAAATGAATAAAGAAATAGCTCCATACTAGCCTGATATGTCTGATCTTTGATACTTGCGAGAGCAAAAATCAATTTCAAGCAGATTGGTCCTATAGCCTGGTCTATTGCCAGAGACAGAATATAGAAAATGAACTGAAAGGACTCAGATTTTATGCCTTCATATTTCCCTATCTGCTGGCTACCCGACCAGACAGGTAATTTAGATCAATGAAAATCAGCTCATAGGTGCAACCAACCATGACCGACGAGACAAATCAGAGAATATGTGGTCATATTTCAGCTAGTAACTCTAATAAAGACTTGGAATGCACATCGCAGGCAGAAATTCACTTAAAATGGACTGATAAAACCCCACCACGATGAAAGATATACCAACTTGCAGAGTTGTTTTGCAATATCGAGCGACGCGGCTCATGGGGCGGCATTTTATAATCAGAACTCTGGAGACTAGTGCAGCTAAATACTCCCAGAAAGAACACGAGCATCTCTCATCTCGCGTGCCTTTAATACAAGGAAGTGGAGAGCTGAGCCAGATAAAAACTAGAGAGTGAGTGATAGTACAGAGGGAAAAACTAGTGATTTGCTGTCAGGTGCTCGACTATCTGCTCGAAAAGAACTCGGAGAGTGGGTTTTTCCACTCTCCTGGTGTGTCAATTACCGTGAGCTGCTCTGCACCTGCTGGTGGAAGCCTCCATCACGGCTCTCTCCAGCACAGCCGTCTACTCTGAACTACCGGGAGCTCTAATTGGGAACTTTATGTATGGATAAAGGGGAATCGGGGACACCTCTGCCTTCCTTACTCGGCAATTAGACAGCGATCGGACTGCTGAGATCAAGATCTCGGAGATGTCTCTCTTCCTCACATTTCTTCTCTCCTTCAGGCTCACTGCTCCACCCAGATTTGGAGCGTGGATGGTAGCAGAGATGGGCCTTGTGGATCTTGTGACATTTAGTGTACTGCTCTTTTGGGAAGGTCAGGTAGAATGTCATGGAAACAGGTGGAAAAATGAGAATATGCAACTGTTTTTTTTTTTTTTTTTTTGGATAAAAATTGACTCACCTTTCTTTAACTGACACTGTCTGTTGGCATATACTTAAAGGTGAAGCGTGTCATTTCGAAGTCACTAGCGGAATTGCAAAAATAACTAGATTTTTTCAAATATTTCTGAAGAAAATGTGAGCGCTGCTTGCCCATGCAGAAGTCACTTTTTTTTTTTTTGCACTGATGCCATAGAAGGACCATTTTAGGTTCCCCAAAGACCTTTCAATGAACAGTTCAATACTATAGACCTTATGTTGTATTCTGTCAACCGTAAATCCACTTGACCAGTTAATTACTCTTCGACAGCAATGCCATAGAAATATACAGAGCTATGGAAGTTCAAAGACAAAATTCTAAAGAAGGCTGTGCTCTTGTCTCTCTGGCACATAAGGTCTATAAAGTTCCTTTCATACAATGGTTATGGTAAGGGACGGGACACGTCCCAAAACAAGCACAAAGTGGTTGACCAATCACAACACACTGGTCCAGCTGACCAATCAGAGCACAGTGCGCTTTTCGGGGGTTCATGAAGAAAGGAACTAATTGAAGAGGAACTAACATTCATACATGAAAACCTATTGTATTAGACCCCAAAAACAAAATCAAGACTTTGTAAAAGGGCATAATATGACCTCTTGAAGGTTCTTCATGGAACCATAGATGCCAATCAAGAACCTTTATTTTTAAGGCCCATTGCTATATGGTTCTTTGTAGTTCTGGGTGGTTCCTAGTTGGTTGATAGGGTGATCTTAAGTGGAATTTTTATGATATTTGTGGTCCTATACTTGGGGACTTAATATAGGGACCAAGATATCATAAATCTGAGATTATCATGCATATTACACCATCTGTCTGGTGAATATTGTATGTCCAATCATTTAGAAATATAATATCAAACTTCTCAATAATCTGCAACATTTGAGATATCACTACAAATCCGTAGCACTTATGATGATGGGGCATTGCTATGCAGTTTTAGGTGGTTCCTATTATTTGCTGTTCTAGGAGTTTGATAGGTGGATTAAATCAAAAGAGCCCAACACCAAAACATAGATCATGGTAATATGAGATATCATACATAAGATATTTTATATGGAGTTATATGTAGCAGATATTTAGAGAAGCAGTAAAACAAGTTTAATTAATCAAATCCAACAACCTGAGGCTTTTTAATGACGGTGTTCATCTTGCCTTTTAATTTCTTGTATTATAGTGCTTGGCTAAATTGCTCATGAAGACAAAATGACTGGTTTTCTACAAGTTGTGATGTGTTTAATACACACATACAAAATCTCAAGGGCCTCATCTATGAATATCCATGCGGCTCTATACTGATTCTCATCCACTGCTCCTACTGTTCTGCTACAGCCTTTAATGTTCAAATAATTCATATTTAAGCAGACGAGTGAAAGTCATCTCATGGGAACATTTAACTTTTCATAACAGGATGAATCTCTTAACATCCCCTCGAGGGCCATCGTTTCATTGAAGGATCGACACTGTCCTAGTTAAAATGATATTGATTCAGCAGTGTCCATATGTGCTGGATTAAAGAGACTGTTAATGTAAACTTAATGTATGTGCTATTCTTTATACTAGCTGGTGTAATGATTTATAGTCTTTTATTGACCGTATACTGGAAGTAGTTAAAAGAAATAGCTGTCTGCTTTGACTTAAAGCCAGTGGTACTATATTTATAACACTATTGAAATATGAGATTTCCTTTGTATCCTGAGCTTGTTGGAGGAATATCCTTCTCCTTCTTCTAAATAATAATTATAACATTTATGAATTTCATTAAAGGTGCAATGTGTAAAATTTGGGAGGATCTATTGACAGAAATGCAATATAATATACATAACTATATTTTCAGTGGTTCATAAAGACCTTACATAATGAACCGTTATGTTTTTATTACCTTCGAATGAGCCATTCTATCTCATACACCACTGGTCCCCCTTCCATGTCAAGTCACCATTATGCGCCAGCATGTTTCTACAGCAGCCCTAAATGGGCAAACACTCTGTTTCGTCACTATGTTGTTCTTCTTCTAAATCGTTTGTGTTTTTAGAGGCAGCTTGCATCGTCACTACGTTGAATATGCACAAAGTAGCAGTAGTAGTAGCAGTCATCTGGTTTATTAGAAGCAGAGACCATTCTTTGTTAGAAGTAAGAAGAAACCTCATTGCTTCACTGGCTAATATACTCTCTGCTCTCTCAGATGACGACATCTTTGTCGTGTCGGCCAGACGGCCACCGTAGCTTCTCCGAAAGGGAGGGAGTTGCAGTTTGCAACCTCACCACTAGATGCCGCTAAAATTTACACACTGAACCTTTATTATTATACTGTTACAGTAATTCATAAAAAATAATTCATTTTACTACTACTACTACTATTACTACTACTACTACTACTACTACACTGTAAAAAATTATTTTCGTGATTTTTTTTTTTTTTTTTGTCAAATCAACTTAGATAATTAATGTGGTTCAGATAACATTATATTTTGAGTTTCTGGTGATTAAACCAATTGCCTTCATTGTATTAACTCACCTTTTTAATTTCAATGAACTCAAAATTTTAAGGCAACCAGGTAACTTACTTTTTTAATGGTGCCCTAGATTCAAAAATTGAATTTACCTCGTCATAGTTAAATAACAAGAGTTCAGTACATGGAAAAGACATACATTGAGTCTCAAACTCCATTGTTTCCTCCTTCTTATATAAATCTCATTTGTTTAAAAGACCTCCGAAGAACAGGTGAATCTCAACATAACACCGACTGTTACGTAACAGTCGGGGTGTACGCCCCAATATTTGCATATGCCAGCCCATGTTCCCAACATTATGAAAGGCATTAGACAAGAGCGTCTGGATGTGCACAGCTGAATCAACAGACTAGGTAAGCAAGCAAGGCCAATAGCAAAAAATGGCAGATGGAGCAATAATAACTGACATGATTCATGATAACATGATATTTTTAGTGATATTTGTAAATTGTCTTTCTAAATTTTTCGTTAGCATGTTGCTAATGTACTGTTAAATGTGGTTAAAGTTACCATCGTTTCTTACTGTATTCATGGAGACAAGAGCCGTCGCTATTTTCATTTTTAAACACTTGCAGTCTGTATAATGCACATTCACTTCATTCAACTTCATTCTTTATAAATCTCTCCAACAGTGTAGCATTAGCCGTTAGCCACGGAGCATAGCCTCAAACTCATTCAGAATCAGTGTAAACATCAAAATAAACACTGTACTTATGCGATTAGACATGCTGCACGATGAACACTTTGTAAAGATCCATTTTGAGGGTTATATTAGCTGTTTGAACTTTTTGTTATGTTGTTTAAGGCAAGCGCGAGCTCCGTGGGCGTGGAGCACGAGATTTAAAGGGCCACACACCCTGAATCGGCTCATTTCTAATTATGCCCCAAAATAGGTAGTTAAAAAATGAATTTAAAAAAAAATTATGGGGTATTTTGAGCTGAAACTTCACAGACACATTCAGGGGACACCTTAGACTTATATTACATCTTTTAAAAAAAAGTTCTAGGGCACCTTTAAGTTAAACCAGCAATTCTTTTTTACAGTGTACTTCTACTACTACTACTACTACTACTAATTTATTATTAATTATTATTAATTAATTATTATTCATAACTAAGTAAAATAACACATATTTATATTTATGAATTTAATTAATATTATGCTACCACATTGGTTACAGTAATTCATAAATATTCATTCATTTTACCACTACTGCTACTACTACTACTACTAATAATAATGTATTATTATTATTATTATTATTATTATTATTATTCATAAAATAAGTAAAAAAACAAGTATTTATATTTATGAATTTAATAAATATTATGCTACCATATTAGTAATTCAAAAATATGAATTATTTTTTACTACTACTACTACTACTACTTTATAATTAATATTTGTTTGATTCATCATACAAATACAGCTTTAAATAGTCCCTTTTTTAACCAATTTGAACCAATAAAATACTTACAAATTGCTGTGAGATTGCTTTGGTCCCTCCATGGTATCTGGTTGTTGTATGTTAGTGTATAAACATTAGTGTGTTTTTTTTTTTTTTTTTTTTGCTATTTAGAAAAATAGGTACTACAAACTGATTTGTTGGAATGGAAAGGGTCTAATTTAAAGTTACCGATAATATGCTGTTAAGCCACATGACATCTCTTTTGCTCTCTCTTTTTGACCCCAGAAGGTCAAGGTTTTGCTTCACAAGAAAACAAGAATTTAATTAGAAAAACTACTTTTTACTATTTCCCACTGTGTAAAGAGTTATTATGGAGCTATTGTATGTAAAATAGCCTGTCGTTAGAACATAATGTGCACCATAAAGATCCACAGCCACACGTACACTCGCATTGCAATCGAAGAAATTTTAAAAAAGGCTTTTGAAGACGTGTGGTGTGTAGGTGGAAAATAACTACATTCGGCGTGGGGGATGGTTACAGGATGAAAAATGCTAGAGAAAATAACTCTGAGTGGAATGATTGCTCATCAGCCGGTCCTCTGTTTACTGGGGGAGGAGAGGTGGAGAATGTGAGCCGTGGAGCTTTGCACTTTATGCCTTAGCCATACATGTGCTCTGCAAAGACACCTGGATTTTCCCAGCCTCACCGCTCAAACACTGGAAATCCCAAACAATAGCCTGCCTGACACTGACCTTACCGTGCCAATAACATGACAACAGCATCTGCCAGAACCTACAAATCCACTAATATCTACTCGTTTCTTGTAAAGAAACGAGGGGGAAAAAGCATAGAAATGCTGTCTGTCAAAATCCTGTCTTAACTTCTCACCGCAAGCTGAGTGTTAGAGCTCTTGTTACTAACCTAAGTGAATGTAATGGAGTCCTTGCAGGCAGCAATGCTGCTTGTTCCAGTCATTCAACACAGCCAGTGGTGTCAGTCACATGAAACCTGCTGGTTGTGTTTGAAAGGCTGTTTAAGTGTCACTGAGGCTTTGTTCACAGTGCACCCAATTCTGAGATTTTTCTTTTTTCATTCTTTCTCAAATCTAATCTTTAGAACTGACTGTCTGCACAGGCACATTGCATGCTATGACATCTGTTTTTGTTCATACAATGAATTTCAGTGGGTCCAAAACAACATTGGACCCCACTGACTTTCATTGTATGGACAAAAACAATTTAAATATTCTTCAAAATATCATCTTTTGTGTTTCACAGAAGAAAGAAAGTCATATGGTTTAGAACAACACGTGATTGCATGTTGCATGCATATTTTTGGGGTGAACTATTACTTTACGACAATATCCAGTATTGTTTTCCATAGGATTGATAAAGAAATAAGTTTTAAAAAAAAAAATACCCTTATGTCTTTCCAAACCAGTATGCCTTACTTTCTTCTGTGGAACACAAAAAGAGAAAATCTAGGCGATTGACATTTTAAAAATGTGACCAATGATACCAGCATTTTCCCCCTAGCATTTTGACCACTGTTGAGCAGATTCTTAAACACCTCTGATTGGCCATTGTGTTGGCATGTGAACATTGAACATTCTATTGGCTACAATGATCAACGCTTCAAATACATCTCCGCTCTTCACCGAGCGCTTATACAGATACACATGGGAGCTTTCAAAAGCAAGCGTATATCAGCAGATCAGTCAAATATATCAGCGAATATATCAAAGATCGATTTTACAACATAAGATATTTACTAATCCTCCGCCATCGTCTTGTCAGTCATCATGTGCTGCAACTCAATTATAATAATTTATAATTGTAGCATCCGTTGTCCAACTGAACTAAATGGTTTTTATTTTTAGAAAAAAAGCTAAACGACAGTGGGGCGGTGTTGCAGTGGGAAAGTAATGTAATCGGCGTGCAGCGGAACACAGTGTAACACTGGTAACTACTGCAGTAAGACTAATAAGTGGTAAGTGGTAACAACTGATTGTCTTTATGATTGAGATAGTGAATCATTAATTCCCCCTAATTTGGGTCAAAAACAAATTTATTCAGCAACAAAACAAGTGACTTTAAGTTGATATATGGGTGCAATATATGCCTGTTTAATTCATATATTCTGCATAAGAAAGGTAATGTTTTGGGATCTGAGGGAGCTCCATAAAATAAAGCTAATCAAGATAATTATTCAACACATTCAAGTTGATGAGGAAAAACTGCTTGTGTTAATTCACCGATTCATAAAGCATTAGTCATTTATACATAATGTCTGAATTATTATCTTACACACAACTCTGTAAGCTCCTGTGCATTTTGCATTTAATTAATTTTCATAACACTACCTGGATTTGACCTGGAGAGAAATCTATTAAAAAATTCTAAGCACAAACCTCTGTGATAGAGTGCATTGAGAGGTGAGTTCTATAATGACAATTATTTTGTTTTCCATACTAGTCCTTGATTAATTATGAAAAGAAAGTGACCCTTTTTTGGGAAAATAAAATAAAATAAAATAAAATAAAATGGCCAACAATTGAGTTTTATTTATATATGTAGTCAGAGTTTTAGAGGAACACTTTATCATTTACTCACCCTCATCTTCATTCTTTTGTGAAATACAAAACCAGACCTTCTGGTTTTAATGCAAATCATTTAAATAATCATTAAAGCCCATACATCTTTTTGAAGCCATATGATAACTGATTTTTTATCACTTGAAAATAATACAGTTTTCATGTTTGGAAAGAGGTATGGGTGGGTAAGCAGTGAAAAATTCTCATTTTGGGGTGAACTATTCCTTTAAATACCAGGTCTGAGTCATCAGAAATTCATCCACTAATTTACCCAAGCTTTCTAAAATATTTATGATTGGCAGTCATATGATATGCTCAAAGTAAAATAGGTTCATGTCTAATTCGGGCGCTGATTAGGAAGGTTCGTCATCCAATCAAGAAACAGAACAGAAGATTGGGGGATCATTTAGAACAGCACAAGTATACATCAGTATACTGTGACTCCTCAGGACCGTGATTAGTCTGAGAAAAGCAATGAATAAAGACATAGCTCTGAGAAGACATACATAGACCTTCAGACTCAGAGGATCCTCCTCCCTGGCATCTGCTGAGAGCCCACAGCAAAGAGCAATCACAGATGTGACCCCGTTCATAGCTCAGTTGTTTGTCCCAGACAAATGGAGAGCAAACAGACAAATAGAAACATTGACATTGCCATTCAATTCTCTACAACCCTCTACAATTAATATATTATACAAACCTGATTCCAAAAAAAGTTGGGACACTGTACAAATTGTGAATAAAAAAGGAATGCAATAATTTACAAATCTCATAAACTTATATTTTATTCACAATAGAATATAGATAACATATCAAATGTTGAATGTGAGACATTTTGAAATGTCATGCCAAATATTGGCTCATTTTGGATTTCATGAGAGCTACACATTCCAAAAAAGTTGGGACAGGTAGAAATAAGAGGCCGGAAAAGTTAAATGTACATATGAGGAACAGCTGGAGGACCAATTTGCAACTTATTAGGTCAATTGGCAACATGACTGAGTATACAAAGAGCCTCTCAGAGTGGCAGTGTCTCTCAGAAGTCAAGATGGGCAGAGGATCACCAATTCCCCAATGCTGCGGCGAAAAATAGTGGAGCAATATCAGAAAGGAGTTTCTCAGAGAAAAATTGCAAAGAGTTTGAAGTTATCATCATCTACAGTGCATAATATCATCCAAAGATTCAGAGAATCTGGAACAATCTCTGTGCGTAAGGGTCAAGGCCGGAAAACCATACTGGATGCCCGTGATCTTCGGGCCCTTAGACAGCACTGCATTACATACAGGAATGCTACTGTAATGGAAATCACAACATGGGCTCAGGAATACTTCCAGAAAACACTGTCGGTGAACACAATCCACCGTGCCATTCGCCGTTGTTGGCTAAAACTCTATTAGTAAAAAAAAAAACATGATCCAGAAGAGCAGCCGTTTTCTCTGGGCCAAGGCTCATTTAAAATGGACTGTGGCAAAGTGGAAAACTGTTCTGTGGTCAGACAAATCAAAATTTGAAGTTCTTTTTGGAAAACTGGGACGCCATGTCATCCGGACTAAAGAGGACAAGGACAACCCAAGTTGTTATCAGCGCTCAGTTCAGAAGCCTGCATCTCTGATGGTATGGGGTTGCATGAGTGCGTGTGGCATGGGCAGCTTACACATCTGGAAAGGCACCATCAATGCTGAAAGGTATATCCAAGTTCTAGAATAACATATGCTCCCATGCCTACGTCGTCTCTTTCAGGAAAGACCTTGCATTTTCCAATATGACAATGCCAGACCACATACTGCATCAATTACAACATCATGTCTGCGTAGAAGAAGGATCCGGGTACTGAAATGGCCAGCCTGCAGTCCAGATCTTTCACCCATAAAAAAAATGTGGCGCATCATAAAGAGGAAGATGTGACAAAGAAGACCTAAGACAGTTGAGCAACTAGAAGCCTGTATTAGACAAGAATGGGACAACATTCCTATTCCTAAACTTGAGCAACTTGTCTCCTCAGTCCCCAGACGTTTGCAGACTGTTATAAAAAGAAGAGGGGATGCCACACAGTGGTAAACATGGCCTTGTCCCAACTTTTTTGAGATGTGTTGATGCCATGAAATTTAAAATCAACTTATTTTTCCCTTAAAATGATACATTTTCTCAGTTTAAACATTTGATATGTCATCCATGTTGTATTCTGAATAAAATTTGTACAGTGTCCCAACTTTTTTGGAATCGGGTTTGTATATTATATATATATATATATATATATATATATATATATATATATATATATATATATATATATATATATATGTTACTGGTAATATGTTGATCATTTAATGAATTTTTCTGATTGTTATAGGGGTGACAAATGTACACAGATTCTAGACAAGTACACAGTTTCTACATTACAGCATATATTGTAAAGAAAAATCTGGAATGAATATTGCTATATAGGAGCCTATATCGCAAAATGCTTATAATACAATCAAAAATCAACATTATTGTACAGGGTGTCAAATAAAACCTGACTAAAAGCCTTAATTGTTAAAGTTGGCATGAAACGGATGTTGCAATACTCTTTTCTTCCTTATTGTGACGTATATCTAAGTGAAACGGCTTCTCGAACAAGAAAACTGTTGGGCGGGACTTGATTTTGTCCATTAGGAAATGTTTGGTTGTGATTTGCTATTGGTCAGTCTCAAGTGAGTGACAGGTTGCCCCGCCCTCTCGCCAGTACATCATACTAGAAGAAAAGAGATGTCACTACATGATGGAGGGGAAATTATTTTGATTAAAGATTATGAGGGTTTTTTATTTATTTAATAATGATGTGCACAGACATAACATTTAGAATAAATACTACAATATTCCATACAAAAATAAGAATTGTCAAATTTGATTTCATTGTGACTTTCCTCTCTCAGACCTCTGAAATGAATGTGAAAGTCTCCTGAACTCTGAAAGATCAACCTCTGAGAGTGTACGTCGCTCCAGGGAGTCTCCTGACTGTCTCTGACCATCTGTAATCAAGACAGGCAAGCAGTCAGAGGTTCAAACCAATGTGGACCAGTCTCTTCACAATCAAGACAGACAGAATGAAAGCCATTTGAGGTGGCAGACGAGAGATGCCGTGTTGATGAGTGAAGGAAGCATCTGTCTGTGGACAATCAGTTCAGAAGTGCTGTCTTTCCTGTGTCTGCCTCTGTCTGTCTCGTCCTTTTCCCTGGCCTGTACGTATTCTCATTACTGCTACGGATCTGATGATATTCTCCACTTCTCAGCGACAAAAGGACACGAAAAGACAAACGAACTAATGCTTTTATACGTTATGATAGCTACAGTGTAAAGAGAGAAAAGGTTTTTGTTCCTCTAGCGATTAGTGTATCATTCTGCCATTAAGAGTGGATTTTCTATTAAATACACAGCTAATAAAACCATGTGCTCAAAGATTAATCATCTCGTCCTAGGCTTAAATGATTCACTGGCCTCATGTTTCTCACTGTGGGCTATAAAGCTGTCCAGCGCTCTATGAGATGGGGTCAAACACTGAAGCCCTTAGATAGAGGGCTACGGCTGAAGCATCTCAGTGGGGAAGCATGACACATTATATGAATTAAAGATGAATTATAGTGATGCTTTCCTCCTGATATTCACCAGAGAAGATCTAATGCCTTTAAAGAGTGTTTTAATTTTAAAGGTGCCCTCGAATGAAAAATTTTATTTATCTTGGCATAGTTGAATAACAAGAGTTAAGTACATGGAAAAGACATACAATGAGTTTCAAACCCTATTGCTTCCTCTTTCTTATGTAAATCTAATTTGTTTAAAAGACTTCCGGAAAACACGCGGATCTCAACATAACACAGACTGTTACGTAATAGCCGGGGTGTACGCCCCCCAATATTTGCATATATGCCAGCCCATGTTCAAGCATTAGACAAGGAAAGGCAGTATTAACGTCTGGATCTGTGCACAGACAAGGTAAGCAAGCAAGAACAACAGCGAAAAATGGCAGATGGAGCAATAATAACTGACATGATCCATGATAGCATGATATTTTTAGTGACATTTGTGAATTGTCTTTCTAAATGTTTCGTTAGCATGTTGCTAATGTACTGTTAAATGTGGTTAAAGTTACCATCGTTTATTACTGTATTCACGGAGACAAGAGCCGTCGCTATTTTAATTTTTAAACACTTGCAGTCTGTATAAATCATAAACACAACTTCATTCTTTATAAATCTCACCAACAGTGTGTAATGTTAGCTTTAGCCACGGAGCATAGCCTCAAACTCATAGAGAATCAAATGTGAACATCAAAATAAATACTTTACTCACATGATTCGATGTATGCACACAGCATGCATGACGAACATCTTGTAAAGATCCATTTGAGGGTTATATTAGCTGTGTGAACTTTGTAAACGCGCTGTAATATAGTCGAGAGCTCGTGAGGCAGGGGGCACGCGATTTAAAGGGGCGGCGACTGAAAAAATCATTGAATAGTTAATGATGCCCCAAAAAAGGCAGTTAAAAAAATTTATTTAAAAAAATCTATGGGGTATTTTGAGCTGAAACTTCACAGACACATTCAGGAGACACCTTAGACTAAGGGTGCTTTCACACTTGGTTCAATTGCCTGGACCGAACCCGAGTTTGATTGCTCCCCCCTCCCCCTGCCCCCACTGGACTGTGTTCACATTATATTATTTGGGTCCGACACGCGGTTCGTTTGCGTCATCAAACCAGCAGCTGTTTACTCCGTTGCTTAGTAACGACGGCGCAGGAGAAGGCGGCAAAATGCATAATGTTGCTCTCCTCACCTCACTTTCATATTTTTGTTTTTGAACCGTTGGTTTTGTTCATAACGACACTTGCCTCTATCTGCCGTGACTGTAGTACGCTGAAGGTGAGCAGAAATAAGAAAGGCTACACTACAGCTCTCTGCTTGCAGCACGTCAGTCACGCTCGTTGGGAAAGTGAGTGAAACACACGCAAACAAACATTTTTATCAAATAATACGGCATTAATAGCGGTTCACTTCCGCAATTTGGTACGTTTGCATTCATATCAGAAGCGAACCGTACCGGAGTTCACTTAAACCGCACCCCAGACCACCCTTTTTAAGCGGACTCGGGTACGGTTCGCGGGTGCGCACCCGAGTTCAGAAGACAGTGTTCACATCATCCAAACGTACCGAACTCTGACGTCAATCGATCCCGGGTGCGCACCAAAAGTGCTAATGTGAAAGCACCCTTACATTGCATCTTGTGAAAAAGCATTCTTGGGCACCTTTAACACCTGCTTAGATGTTAGCAAAGCATTCTTGCAAGGGTTTTAAAGTCAACATGAAAACAAAATTTACTCTATTTCTTAAAAGAGATTGATTGTATACAATTAACTGGTGCACGTTATTCCACAAAAAAAAAAAAAAAAAAAAAACGATTTTCAAACGATTGCTACATGAAGTTTTGAAGCTTTACGAAACTTTTGTTTCAAATCAGTGGTTCGGATCGCGTATCAAACTGCCAAACTCACATGAACTATTGAAGTTTCAAAACACTTATGACATAACAAAGCCTCGTTTACTGAAATCATGTGATTTTGGCGCTCTGAAGCACTGATTCGAGTAAAGCTTCGAAGCTTCATGAAGCAGTTTTTTGAAATCGCCCATCACTAGATATTGTGGAATAAAGTTGCTATTTTGTTATTTTTGGCTGCACAAAAATTATTCTTGTCGCTTTATAATATTAAGGTTGAACTACTGTAGTCACATGAACTGTTTTAAATGTTTAAAACAGTTTTTTTTTTTTTTTTTAATTCTTAAAATATTTTTAAAGCTGCAGTCTGCGATTTTTCCTCTTTGTCGCCATCTCTTGTTTGAAACCTGCAATTGCATTGCGTTGTGCATCGGCACAGCTCGTCAGCGCGGATAAATCTAATGTTTGCTGTCAGTCACCGCACCAATGTGGATACTGTACTTCAGAATCACAGATTCTACATCTTGAAAGTATGACCAATATAAGAATTTTCACTGGAAAATATCATCTGAACAAGTAAGTAACACTTCTGCCACTTTTGTTCTGACCAACTGAGGAAAAAAGCATTAGGCCTACAATAAATCACGCTGCCAATGATGATTAAATCTAACGATCGCTTAGCTCGGATCACGTCAAACCATGCAAATTATTATTACTGTTATACTTTGCTCTCAAATTGTAAATGTTAACAACATCAGCATTGTGTGACTGTGTATTTAGTGTATATTAACGTTACCTGTAGATTTCAATTTCTGTAGGACTCCACAGTCCAAAGTCTTTTGCTTTTTGACTACGGGTGAATCTCCAGTTGTCACTAATGATTGTCATTTGGACATTTCTGGATTACAATCCACCATCAAAATGATAAGTTTAATTATTTCAGCTGCTGTGAGAACAGGCTATAAATGATCCGCTACAAGCAGCGTCCGACTAGCCTGGACGGGACTCCTTCCTTTCTGTTTACGGACGTGATGTAATGGTGCACAGACGAACTGCTGCATGCTCGAATTTCCTGCAGAAATCCACCAGGTCGCTCTTATTATAAAACATTATTACAAGCTTACCGTTGTGAATCGAGCTAAGATAATGAGATTTAACCATTTTTAACATTTTTAACCAACAAAAAGTTACGGACTGCAGCTTTAAGTATCTTCCTGGGCATTTGAAAAGGGAGTGTTCTTGCTGGTGATGCAGGCCTTACTGAACCATCGGATTTTATCAAAAATATCTTAATTTGTGTTCTGAAGATGAACGAAGGTCTTACAGGTGTGGAACGACATGACGGTGAGTAATTAAAGACACAATTTTCATTTTTGGGTGAACTAACCCTTTAATTCTGGTTAAGATTATGGCCAATAATAACAAACTACTAAAGAGAAGCGTTACTATTGGGATATTTTGAGAATTTACAGTGAACTTAACCTTCAGCCTCCACTTTGCTTCACATTTCATCCTTTTCCTCCAATGTGAATCCCAGAGGTTTAATGGGAGGTCAGCAGTTCTCCACAATTGACTCTATTGGCTCTATTCTGGAATGGAATGACCAGTTTTCATAATCTAAGGCCTGTTCACTTCAATTTTGACCTCATTAAATGACACAAAACTATAAAGTATCAACAATATTTTGCACTACAGCTACATAGTCCAAAGGAAAAAAAAAAAAGTTTGGGTCCATGAAAGAACTGTTCGGCATACAAACAAACATACAGACACTCCCTTGTTCAAAGACAGTGGTCAGACAAAGGCCGGTATTATTGATTGAGATTGTGTTCTGATAGCCTCTCTCAGCCTGCGGTCACACCCTCTCTGTGTTCTTCAGACGCTCTGAAACGCCAGCGATCAATACAAGCCTCGCGCTGCCGCCAGCCACTGCTTATTCTCTAACCTGAGGCTTCCTTTGTTGTTTATTTTTCAGTTTCAGCTCAATGAAACAGATCTGAACTTTAATAAATATCATCTTGTGTGCAGTGAAGGATACATGGAGAGACGTGTAAATTGGTGGAGATTAAAACGTCTCGGTTCTTTAAATGTGTGTGATGTCTATCGGCAAGTCATAACGGTTTAATTTATGACTGCTCGATCTGTAGCTTGTCTAAATACACATAAACATGAAACAATTATATCAAAATGATAAAGGGAAATAAGGAAATAATGTTAGTCTTTTTTCTGTTAAAGAAAAAAAAAATGCATTTTCATGCGTCGTCATGAAAGTTTATCATTTGCACACGTTTTTAGTTCACCCAAAAATTTTAAATTCTGTCATTAATTACTCACCCTCATGTCGTTCCACACCCGTTCATCTTCGGAACACAAATTACATGAATTAAAAATAACTACTTTATTCAACAATATCCTCTCTTCTCTGTCATTCTCACGTTGTTACGTCCAGCACTTCCAGATTCTACGTCAGAACGCTGACTTATTATTGTCCGGCTCCTGCATCAGCATCACACACATGCATCATGCTGCTCACGTGTGCAGCTTTGGCCAATACTGAGTAGGCATTCGGACGTAAACACTTCACTGAAGCCTTCACTGTGCTTACTGTGTCACCTGCATAAGGATAATGACAGGGAAGAGAAGAGATTGTTGAATAAAGTCGTTATTTTTGTTTTGTTTTTGTGCACAAAAAGTATTCTCGTCCCTTCATAATATTAAGGTTGAACCACTGTAGTCACATCAACTGTTTTAATGATGTCTTTAGTACCTTTCTGGACCTTGAAAGTGTTGTTTCTATTGCCGTCTATGGATGAGTCATATACCTCTCGGATTTCATCAAAAAGATCTTAATTTGTGCTTCAAAGATGAATGATGGTCTTACGGGTGTGCAATGACATGAAGGTGAATAATGCCAATCTAAACATTCAAGCACAAGAAGACGCAAAACATGACTTGCTTGTGTTGCGGAAGAAGTTTTATGTGTGCAAACTGCACATCCCAAAGCATGCACCCAGAAAGCCACGTCTGAGAGCATGTGAATACTGAATTAAGCTCTCTTTCACGTCTTGTGCACAAAATTATGAAAAAATTCCCGTTTTGGCGAGTATCCTAGTAAACATAGCCAGTTATGTCTTAAGCGAATGTAAAGAGTCGAGAAAGACAATGCATGTGTAACAGTATCAGCATATTGGATCAATGCATTATGTCTTAAAGTGACAGCAGCCTAATATTCCTGTGTTTTTAACATTAAAGGTGCCCTAGAACTTCTTTTTAAAAGATGTAATATAAGTCTAAGGTGTCCCCTGAATGTGTCTTGTGAAGTTTCAGCTCAAAATACCACATAGATTTTTTTTTAATTCATTTTTTTAACTGCCTATTTTGGGGCATCATTAACTATGCACCGATATATAGGTTGCGGCCCCTTTAATTCTCGTGCTCCCCCTCCCCCGGAGCTCGCGCTTGCTTTGAACAGCATAAACACAGTTTACACAGCTAATATAACCCTCAAAATGGATCTTTACAAGATGTTCGTCATGCATGCTGCTTGCATACATCGGATCATGTAAGTATAGTATTTATTTGGATGTATTACATTTGATTCTGAATGAGTTTGAGGCTATGCTGCGTGGCTAAAGCTAACATTACACACTGTTGGAGAGATTTATAAAGAATGAAGTTGTGTTTATGCATTATACAGACTGCAAGTGTTTAAAAATGAAAATAGCGACGGCTCTCTTGTCTCCGTGAATACAGTAATAAACGATGGTAACTTTAACCACATTTAACAGCACATTAGCAACATGCTAACGAAACATTTAGAAAGACAATTCACAAATATCACTAAAAATATCATGTTATCATGGATCATGTCAGTTATTATTGCTCCATCTGCCATTTTTCGTTATTGTTCTTGCTTGCTTACCTAGTCTGATGATTCAGCTGTGCACATCCAGACGTTTTGCCCTTGTCTAATGGCTTGATCATGGGCTGGCATATGCAAATATTGGGGGCGTACATATTAATGATCCCGACTGTTATGTACTCTTGTTATTCAACTATGCCAATATAAATTCAATATTTAATTCTAGGGCACCTTTAATCAAACAACTGACTCACTGCTCTGGAGCTATATTTAATTTATACAGTGAAGACTATGCAGTATTATTTTACATTTGATTACTTTATTCAATTTCTGTACCTAATCTACCTAATCTGTATCTATAACTACTACCTGAAAAACACGAAAAGCAGTATTTAATTTGTATCTTTGTTCTATTGTTTATTTGTGCCATTGCTTGTAGTTTGATTATTTGTTGTTATTTTATTACAGACTGTTTACTTGACTTTATTAGTGTCTGAAATGTATATTTTATATCTATATTTTATATTAGATTTATGTAGGGTTTTTTTTTTTTTTTTTTTTTTTCATTTGCATTGTTCTTGCATTCCATGTAAAAAAATCTGGCAAGTAAAATAAAAAATGTAGTAGCCAATGGTGAGTCGATCTTCAGTGTGTCTGTAGAGGGCTGAAGAGCTTTAGGACCCGTGTTAATATTAGAAAAGCTTTCTAGCTCTGGAGAAGACACAAGAGGGAAGGGCTGAAAACGAACACCAAGGTTGCGTCGCTTCTGCTCCATATGTGAGTAACATTAGTTTTGCTATGTTTCACAGAAACCAAGATACTGTATGCTGTTGTTGTAATGTTAGCTATAGTAACAGGACAGCTTTGAGTGTCATTGTTTGTCTGGAGCTGGAGTGTTGCTGGTGACTAACAAGATCTTGCTTGTATATTCTTTTGTGTACTGTATGTTCATTTGTTGTTCTTCTTTCTTGTCATTTGTTCGTCATCTTTGCTTTATTTTTCACGAAGGCATGTGAAGAGGTTTCAGTCAGCCTCTTTGCAAAACCTGCTTTACATCAATTTGAAAAAAAAAAAAAGTTTCAATAGTTTTAATAAGTGCTCATGTTGCCATCAGAAGGACGGCTCTTGTTCTGAAAGTTAGTGCTTTCATAGTACAATAAACGTTATTTATTTGAAAAGATCACGGAAAACTGAGTTTCTCATAATGTGACCCATTAAAAGTTGTTTCACAAAGCACTCTTATAAGTTCTGGGTTATAAAGTACATATGATGTTTTGTTCCATTCATATGTCCTTTTAGCAATATTGTGACCCTGATATCAAAACAAAAAGACAGTATCAAAATAAATTCATGTACTAACTCAAAAAGTGATTGATTCGATTACTGTATGTTTATATTTTAAGGACTGTGTATGCAATTTGAAGACCTTTCAATTATTATTTCTTATTCCATGAATGCTCTATTATCAAGGTGAAAGAAAGACTCTTAAACTCTTAAAGGGGTACTTCACCCCTGGAAAGATGAATGTGTATTTAAAATTGGTCATTTATGTAGTAGAAATGTGAAATTATTTTTGAATTTGGAGCTTTCTAGACTGAGAAAAGGTAGAAAATGTATTTTTGACTAATGTGGATGAAAGACAACAACTCCCAGAATGCACTTGTTTTGCTGCCCTTGCGAGGCCACGCCCAAACCACGCCTATCGGTTACAAGGCGGCATTACCAGGAAAATTCAAACAACTAGGCTTGCTTTGTTACATATTAATTCTATAAATCGTGAGTTAGTTCATACATTTACAGCGAAATGGTGCTAAATTGCTTTGTACCTGGATGTACACCCAAAACCAGGAAAGGACAAGTAAGTTTCCATAATTTTCCGATTAAGTTAAAGATTTGGAGCGATGTAAACAGTGGCTGCAGGCCATCAAACACCTGAAGTTTGGAGATGACACCGTTATAGAAAACCTAAAAAACCACAGAATATGTAGTCTCCATTTCAAGCACGAGGACTACGAACCAAATATCCTTGCAATGAAGAGAGCCATTCTGAAGGACACCGCGATACCATCGATATTCACTTTCCCAGAGGACGAACAGCCTGGGCATCTGGTCCTAAGCGTATTCGCCTAGAGGTAAGACTCGCTGATACTAGACTGATAACACAGTAGCCTATATGTAGTGTTGTAGGTAGCAGTAAAACTGCAAACTTAGCAAAGTAACGTTAGATAGACAATTACATATAAGTTGCATATAAGTTGACTGTTATCAAAGTAAAGCCACTGTTCTGTAAAACTGAGTTAGTCTATTTATCTATTTATGCTAACGTTACCACAAAAGCCTGTTGCTGTATTGGTTGAGATGACTGCAGAGACCGATAAATTTGCAAGATGAACCACTGATGTAGTGCAGACTATAACAAAATATGTTAAGCTTAAAAATATAATTGACACCCACTTTTGATAAAATCTTTGATCTATGTCCGTGAGTAGCCTCAAAAGCGCATATGTATGGGCGTGGTGAAAAAATGCGGAACTATCTGCTATTACTGGCTGTAGTTTTAAGTCCTCTGGCCAAAAAAGCCTTCGATGACGCAAAATGACGATTTTTGCGTCATCGGAGGCTTTTTTACAGAATAAAAATGCATAAATCTCTCATCTCGGGCTGATATGAAGGGGGAAAGCATGGTAATTCGAAAATACTAGTGGTATTCTACTAATACAACGCTTAATGCTAAATCCTGAAGTAACCCTTTAAGCCAAATCTATTAGCTCTGGAACAAGTAATAGATTAATAAGACCAAAGATTGCACGTTTGATATACCCAAAACGAATTATACCTCATGTTTAAACATTATCGACAAATTCCCAAAGAACTGGCCGAGCTAAAGCTGTTCTCTGTGCGTACATGAGCACTAAATGGTCGCTGACGGCCTGAAGCTCACATCTCTGAACGTGTTAAATAGGTGCTATGTTTACATATAAAATGCATATCTGAGGTCTAAACAACTATATTCTCGCCTAAAAATGTCTTAAAACTACATTCCGTTACAAAATAACAGTAGTATCTATAAAAATAAAAAAAAAACACATTATGCATAATATAAATTATACTGCAATAATATATAATATACCACAATTTGCTATATATTGCTATCATGACAACTCTCTCAAGATATGTAATGAATATGGCAACGTTAATGCATTTGGTCTTGGCAGAACAGATCTGCTATCCGTAGCACAGGTGGAGCTGGGGAGGGTGGAGGGTTTCAGAGGAACTCTAAAAGCGCACTGCAAATTGCAATTGTGAATGCTAACCAGCTATTTAAATGTTGAGCAGCAAGTTTATTGGCTGCAGATCCAACATGAATCCAATCCGCTTGTGCCATGTAGTTAAGGATGTAAATATCATCAGATTGCACCATCAGCCTGCACCATCTAGAGTTGCATGACAGAACTACTGTATATATACTATATGGAAATAATTTTATTTTGACATTGTGCAGCCCTATCATCAGTAGGAGTCAGATTAAGTGGAAATCAGTTAAAAACAAGTCACATGAATCAAAGAATTACAAGCAGATTCAGGTGCTGTTTGCTATTACAGACGGATTTCTGAGTTCAAAAAATACTTTTCTGACGTCAAACGGAAACGCTCTGGTGTTAATACACACCCTGCAACCATCACCTGCAAACCTCACAAGCGCCGAACCAAAATCAGTCCAGCAAATAAGCGTGCAGTTCCCCACATAAGTCACCTTTTTGCGAGGGGGATTGTCGACAAAATAACAGTGGGCTGAGGTGGGAGTCTGAGGAAAGTTTAGAGCAAGTAATGATAGGGATTAGGGTTGGTCTTATCAATCTCAACCCCATTAGACGTCAGTGTCTTCTCTAGGATGTCTTCCTCTGAAACAAAGGCCAGCATCTGGAGCGGCTATCAGAGAACTCCCACCAGCTATCTGTAACAGATCGATACGTGCAACTCCCACACACCCGCTGAGTGTTGGCTGACATACAGAATCACGAATACACACACACATACACAAGCCTGCCAGTGCTACAAAACAGTGTATCAAAGCTCCATCACATGGAAGATTTCTGACGGGATGTCTTATTTAAGCTTTCATGTCTGATTATGTAATACAGTAATGTATTTGGAATCATGGGCAAAGAGGACAGGAGCATACAAAAGCAGGCACTTGTATCCATTAGGCTGTAACAATACTGTTACTCACAATTCCTGAGGTTGCATTTACATTTCTGTTACTGGCAGATGTTCTTACTTGCATGAAAGTGCACATTGGATACTAAAAATTGTCAATGCGTGTCATACAGGACAATGTAATTGAGTAACTAAGCTTTAGACGGCACGCCTACAAACAGCCCACAGTGATTGGCTGGATTCATGCAATATATTTTTCAATAGCAAGCTCAACTTTTCAAAGCGACATTGCTTTTCTGGTAACAAGCTAGTTTGTGCAACGAGTAGCAGCGTAGCAAGACAAAACGCTACATGATTGTGTTTTGTCACATTGCAACAGCAGCTTTACAGTCAGGCGTCTCAGGAAATAAGCAAACTCATTCTACTGAAAGGGTCTGTCTCTCGTCTTGTCTCTGATATGAAATGTCTGGAAGTTCACCTCAGTTGTTGGTTGGTTTGTGAATGCACAGAAGTTCCTATGTGATATTTAAGCAAGTGTATTTAATTAACAGTACAACCCCAATTCCAGAAAAGTTGTAATAAAAATGTAATAAAATCAAGAATATTGAAAGGTGTATTGGTAGAAGGTGAGGGTATCGTGGATGGGTTTAAAAGGAGCATCCACCAAAAGCTCAGTCTTTGCAAGCAAAGATGGGTCATCGCTCACCACTTTGTGCCAAATTCCATGAGAGAATTGTCTAACAATTTTAAAAATCACATTTCTCAATGCAAGATTGCAAAGTATTTAAGTCTTTCACCATCTACCATACATAACATTGTGAAAAGATTCAGGGAATCCAGAGAAATCTTAGTCCATGTAGGGCAAGGCAGGAAACCTCTGTTGAATGTGCTTGACCTTTGAGCCCCCAGATGGCATTACATGAGAAACCATCATTCTATTCTGTTAAATACAGCCACATGGGGTCGGGAGTACTATGGAAAACCATTGTCACTTAACACAATCTGCTACTGCATCAAGAAATGCAACTTGAATCTCTGCTACGCAAGGAGAAAGCGAATACATCTGTTCAATGCAGAGATGGTGCTGTGTTCTCTGGGCTCGAGCTCATCTCAGATGGTCCAAAAGACAGTGGAAATGTGTGTTGTGGTCATATGAGTGAATGTTTCAGCTTGTTTTTGGGAAAAACGGATATTGAGCTCTCAGTGCCAAAGACATAAGGGACCATCCAGACTTTCATCAGCGATAGGTGCAAAAGAAAACATCTGTCATGGTATGGGGGGGCATCAGTGCAAATGACATGGGGAACTTGCAGATGTGTGAAGGTACCATGGAGGCGTGTACTGCCATCAAGATGACATCTTTCCCAGGAAGCAAGACGAATGCCAGGCCTCATTCTGCACGTGCTACATCAGAGTGGTTCGTAGGCACTCTGCAACATAGAAGGGATGTATTTGACTGGCCTGCCTGTAGTCCAGATCTGTCTCTTATTGTAAAATGTATAGCCCATCATGAAAAGGAGAATCAGGCGAGACTGGACAAAAAAATCCACTTTCACAAACTGCAACAACTAGTTTCCTCAGTTCCCAAACATTTAATTAAAAGTAAAGACAATGTGACACAGTGGTAAACATGCCTCCGTCCCAACTTTTTTGGAGTGTGTTGCAGCTATCAAAATCAAAATTTGTTTATATTTACAAAATACAATTCATTTTTCTCTTAAAAATCATTGGAATATTTTTCTTTGTACTTTTGCCAGTTACATACAGGTTAATGACAATTAACAAATCACAGATTCTTGATTTTATTGCATTTTACAAAATGTCCCAACTTTTCTGGAATTGGGGTTGTAAATAAATATGCTCAAGTTTAATGTTGTCACCCTAATTGAGATCATCATTGTTGTGTATTGCAGATAAATACTGATATGATTTAACAATTTGAACAAAATTACTAATTTTTACTTATATTTGAAGCAATAACAATTATTGGCACTGGCATTTTTTTTTTTTTTTTTTTTTGCTTAAATTTGCGATTAAAGCAAAAAACAAACCAAAAAAAAAAAAAAAGGGGGTCAGAAATAAATATCTGAAAACAAGTATTATCATACAATATCATACACAGTTTAAAAATTTAAAAATACGTTTTTTTTTTACACTGTGCAAGATATGCAATACCTGTGCTGATTAAATATGCAAGAAACATTAAATTTAAAGGAAAAAAAAGATTATTGGACAAAATTATTTGGCCAACATCCACACAGTGATAATAGTTAAATATTAGGGGTGTGACGAGATCTCGTGGCACGAGATCTCGCGAGACTAAACTGTGACGAGATTTCTCGTCGAGGCGAAAAGTAGTCTCGTGATGTTGCCATGACAGAGTGTTAGGATGATTAGGAAAGAATATGCCACCGCTACGTTTACATTATGCCTCCACTGTCGTTTTGCTTTGTATTTAAATAAAAAAAACAAACATTTAATTCAGTTGGATAACGGTCGCCGCCGCTCCATATTTACAGTGTACGCGCGACCGTTGAAAGTGAAAGTAAACGCGCGCGCGCATTCAAACGTGATCTCAATACCCCGCATTTGAAAGCGGCTCCCTGATGAATGCAAATATCTCTCAATATGAAACCTATTTTAGTCTGGGCAGTGTAGTTGTAACCATCTCCTAGCTCTGTATCAAAGAAAAATTTGGTCTTATTTGATCTTTGAATATTGAGAGAGTGTGATTATGGTTGCACTTATTGTAAAGTGTTACCATAAAAATGAATAACAGTTTTCTCTTCTTATTATTTACTAGTACAAACAATAAGGTTTCATTTGTTAACATTAGTTAATGCACTGTGAACTATCATGAACTAACAATGAATGACTATTTTTATCAACTAACAAACAAAGATTAATAAATACTGTAGCAAATATATTGCTCGTTGTTAGTTGATGTTGGTTAATACATTAATGTTAATAAATGAGACCTTATTGTAAAGTGTTACCATTTTTATTTATACTGTTTTTATTTCTGTGATCAGTTTGTGGAGAGGAGTTCAGTTAGGAGGTCAAAAGCTGTAGAAGCTCATAATTCATGTACAGTAAGATCTGAAGAGAAGCCAGTCAGTTGAGTTAGTGGCAAAACCTTTTACAGTGCTTGAGTATTGTTGTCTTTTACTGCATATGATAATTCAGTCTCAGAAAGTAGAACTGAAATGACATTCATTACAAAATGATTAGTTAAAACATTTCAAATACACCTGCAGAATATTTTTTCTAGTCATGTATTTCGCCATCTTGTCTCGTCTCGTGAGATACTGGTCTCGTCACACCCTTATTAAATATTAATATTAATATTAATATTAAATTAAATTATTATTAATATTGAAGTAAAATATAAATTATAAATAAACCAACAAATGATTAAAATAAATATTACATTATATTATGTTTTTATAATAAAATAAAATAAAATAAATTACATAAAATATTTACAAATATACATGGAACCATCTTACTATGCCTCCCTATGTAAACTTAGGCTACGTCCACACGAAGCCGGAGCTTACCCTAAACCGATATTTTTTTTTCGTCTCAAAAGATATCTGCGTCCACACGAAACCACTGAAACGACTCAAAACAATGTAGTAGATATGCCAGACCATTATGTGGCGCTGTAATTCTGCCGCAAAAATGCACTTAAAGCAGCGAAGAAGACTTGGAGCATGCGCATAAACCTTGCGTGCTGAATACAAACTTTAGCAAAGCTTAGAAATAAAGCTTTATTTTGGTTCAGTAGCTTCTGCAGCACGAATGCAAGCATGTAGAGTCTGCTATTGCTGTTGTTGGTGCTGTTTTGTGGTGTTAGCGCGTCTGACTAAGGTCGACACGTGAGGTGATGATGTCATCGTTTCAGAAAATATACGGATTGCCCCGTCCACAAGAAAACCATAGACTGTAAAAAAATATGGACGTAGCGTCCGTGACGTCACCCATAGAGTTCTGAACAGCAGTTTTGACGCCTAAATGAGGCCGCGGCCATCTTAGCTGCGCGTCACCGCACGTCACTCCCGGATAACTGAAAATGGGCAAAGAGGCGGGGAGGTGGTTTGAGCTGATATGATTGGTTGCTGAAACCACGCCCGCCTAGCTCGACGTGACCATGTTAGCAGCAAAGGAGCTATCTATCTATCTTAGATACGATCTAAAATATTAATGAAGATAAGTTTTATCATCAGAACGTTCTAAAGGTTTACTGTCAATCTACTGTGTTTTTTAAGATATAGATGCTCCAACACCAGTAGTGTTGGTTGTGCAAATAACAACATGGAAATCAAATGGACTTCATACCTTTATAATGAAATAGAGATCGCGAGATGAATCCAATCCGTGGCACTTGGGTAAAATATGAATGTCCATTGCAAAACAAAAAAACATGTCACATTTCTTCTGAATGATCTGCTCTCTGTCATCGTTCTTCAAGAAAGGATGCAATCTGAGCAGCGATCGTATCTAACAAACAAATGAGACAAAGTATATTTTTTTCAAAATAGTGCAGCAGTTTTAGTTATAATATCCAAGCAGTGCTGTCGGATTTTGATATCCTCCCGCCATTGTCATTGCAGTAAATCTCACAACCAAAACTTTCAGCCAATGCCACGATCCAACAACGTGTGTTCTGTGTCTCTTCCCCATGCATGCACATCTACACAGACACACATCAGTCTCGAATATTATGCAGCAAGCCATATTTTATAATTGTATAAAATAATCGAGCACAAATACGGCTGAGATGCCAAATTCAGCGGCATCTGAGGTAACGTGACGGCTCACAGACAGCAGCGCAATCCACCTGTCACTCAAGTGACCACGCCCTTAATTATGCAGAACTTTAAGGCGTAATATAATTTAAACGGATAAGTTATAAAAAAAATTCACCCCCCTCAGAGTTGTCATGAAGGGCAAAAATAGCAGTATAGACCAAAACCACAATTTGAACCAACTTGTAAACATGTTTTTTTCTGCTATAAACTTGGCCAATTTAACATGGGACTCTATGAGATTCTGCTCTCTTTTGGAGCCTGTCCCTAGCGGCCAGTCGATGAATCGCAGTTTAAGTTACTTCCGTATTGGCTTCACGAGAGAAAGGGGGAGGTTGCCGCTTGAAGAAAACGCCAAGACGGCGTTTTCAAATTTTTCCACTCTGGGACCCGGTTTCAAAAAATACCGGTTTCACCTTTTGAAAACGCCGGATCCATGTGGACGAAACGCCTATCCGATAAAAAATGTGTGCGGTTTCACTGAAACGCGTCTCCGTGTGGACGGGGCCTTATTCTAGTCTGAACAGTGCTAAAGAGAGAGTAAAGTGAGGTCAGGCAAAAAAAAAAAAAAAAAAACACAGCCAGATGATGAAAGATGAGTAAAACTCCTAGCCGCCAAGGATTTAGCTTAAATGTTGAATTACCAAAAACTGAACAAAATCCTGTGCATTTTTCTCTCCTCTATTTACTTCTGCTTTCTTCTTCAGCAACAACATTGCACCCTCAACTGCCCAAACTCACATGGGCTTTGCATGAAAAATCTATCTCATTAGTTTCAAACCAACTTGTCAGAGTGCAGTAATCCAATGTTCTGGCTCCCTTGGGACGTATTCTAAATTCAGCCATGTGTGTGTGTGTGTGTGTGTGTGTGTGTGTGCTTGTTTGTGGTGGGCCAGGTGTCTAAAGGGGATTTATCCACCGTTAAATGTGAAATGCTTTGAGAAAGATGATTTACATATCAATTAAGCATTAAAGGCAGGTCATTTGGCTTCTCGCATAATGTTGTACACACATTTCAGATCTCTGGAGGTTGACGGCAGCCCTTCCAATGCTGTACACACGCACACACTCTGTTTCTCAGTGTCCGGCTGCACGCATGCACACTCCTGCTCATTAATCATGGTGGTGGGTGAGTGTGACAGGTGAGCAGAAGGTGCGACACAGCCTCACCTCTCTCCACGCTCTGCAGGAATATAAACATCCTGCGGCGCAGCTATCCCGACTCATCCTGACCTCCCTCTCTCTTTTCTCTCCTGCCTTCTTGCAATTTGATCACAATTCTGTTTTGAGCTTCCATACAAAGTGTGTTGTATTCCTGCCACCTTTCCACTCTCACTTCCTCCACACACTTTATCCACGTCCTGCTCAATCATTATGACACGATGTCCCTTGCGTGATTCACAGCTACCTACATTACTACGCATGAGCTGTAAAACCATGCTTGTGCTTTGTACTTGCTACACAAGTAATATAAAATTTAACTGGTCAAAAACTGGCATGTTTACATGCACACTTTTTGCTTCAATCTGAATTAATTCATTCTGATTGATGAATCCGACGTAGTGTTTACATGAACGCAAATAAAGTGATCGGGTTGATGTGCGTGTTTATATATCACAAGCTTCTGATCAGAATTAATTTTTTGACATGCGTACACTGCAAGAAAATACAGTTTCCAGCTGTCGGTGCATAATAACCATTCTCATAGTTATTTATTTGTTTTAAACAGAAGACTTAAAGGGATAGTTCACCCAAAAATGAAAATTTGATGTTTATCTGCTTACCCCCAGCGCATCCAAGATGTAGGTGACTTTTTTTCTTCAGTAGAACACAAATGATGATTTTTAACTGCAACCGTCTGTCAGTCAAATAATGCGTGTCAATGGGAACTATATTAATAAGAGTTGAAAAAACTTGCACAGACAAATCCAAATTGAACCCTGCGGCTCGTGACGACACATTGATGTCCTAAGACACGAAACGATCAGTTTGTGTGAGAAACCGAACAGTATTTATATAATTTTTTACCTCTAAAACACCACTATGTCCAACTGCATTCAGTACTCGCTTAGTGAGGTCTGATCGCGCTCTGACAACGGCAGTGATGTCTCGCGCATTACTTCAATGAGTGCTAGACATCACTGCTGTTGTCAGAGCACGATCAGACCTCACTAAGCGAGTGCTGAACACAGTTGGACATAGTGGTGTATTAGAGGTAAAAAATTATATAAATACTGTTCGGTTTCTCGCACAAACCGATCATTTCATGTCTTAGGACATCAATGTGTCGTTACGAGCCGCAGGGTTTAGTTTGTATTTGTCTGTGCAAGTTTTTTCAACTCTTATTGACAGAGTTCCCATTCACTCCCATTATTTGACTGACAGACGGCAATGGTTGCAGTTAAAAATCATCATTTGTGTTCTACTGAAGAAACAAAGTCACCTACATCTTGGACCGCTGGGGATAAGCACATTTTTGGGTGAACTATCCCTTTAATATTTATCCATTTCTGGATATTTTACTTTACACCTTGTTAAATATGGATTTTTTTTTTTTTTTTTTTTTTACACAAATGCATCGATTGGCTTCAGAAGGTCTTTATTAAGCAATGAGTTGAATCAACTCCATAGCAACTACATACATTTATCCACTAACCATTCAGAAACGTCCAGATACATTCTAAAAGTTGTAACTTCTTCCTGAGTCTCTCCATCAGTGTCCAACTCCAGTTTGAACAATGTAAGGCTGAATACTGTTACTGACAATCCTCATTTTGGCAGTGTGAGATTCTCCAGCTTTGTTGTTGTTTAGTAAGTGAAACACGAGCTGTTAAAGCTCCACCCTCTTCTGGAAAGCAGCCCAGGAGCAGCAACTCATTTGCATTTAAAGGGACACACACAAAAACGCCATGTTTTTGCTCACACCCAAATAAGGGCAAATTTGACAAGCTACAATAAATGATCTATAGGGTATTTTGAGCTGAAACTTGACAGACACATTCTGGGGGCACCAGAGACATATATTCTATTATCATAGAAACTGTCCATATTAAGAATTGTGCATGTAATCCAAGCCTTCTGAATTCATGACAGCTTTGTCTAACTAACTAGATAGATAGATAGATAGATAGATAGATAGATAGATAGATAGATAGATAGATAGATAGATAGAGTACAGAACATTATCTTGAAAAACTTTGCTCACTCTTTCCACAAAATTTCTGTATTTTCCACAAACAAATAGTGTTTGAGAGAGATATGCTGGTAGAAATAGAATCGAGAGATGAGAGATTGAGGGAGACACTGGCTAAAAGTGTTTCAAACCAGATCTGATGTTTATTAAAGACTCCGCTCCCTGCAGGCCCACACTCATAGCACCTTAATTATGGAAGTCCTTTATTCATCTCTTACTTACCAAACGCCCACCAGTCCTCATGCTCTCCCCCACAGGCTTTCTCTCTTTCTCTCTTTTATTCTGTTTTTCTTTGGTGATTTCCCTTCACTAGAGGTGGTATCAGAGTATTGGATCAGTTCTGGTACCCTACAGAGAGCCGTGGTGTTATTTTACTACAGTCAAGCTCTTGATGTTTGTTTTCCACCTTCTTTAAAGCCTAATGTTCATTCAGTGATGCTAATTACTAGTGAGAAATCAAATATCCCACCAGAATAGAACTTTCTGCTGGAGTTTTCATAAAGAGTTTAAATCAAAGACAACATTTACTCCTTCAAAAAAGCACTGTAGATTATGTGTGGAAAGATGATCGAGTATCCACACTTAATATTTTAGTTTTTTTCCCCACAGTTCTTTCACTCAGTTTCCATAAAGCTCACAACAAACCATTGTAAAATGGGCTATACTGCTGCAAAATGCTTTGCATGGACTTTTCATGTCTTGAGTTTGAAACAGCAAGAACTGACAACTGTCCCCTCCAACTTTATTGAGATCAGCGCAGGAAACGAAGGGTGCAATCGGTTGTTTTGTCTTTAAAACATTGACAATAATAGAGAAAGCATGTGGTTTACTTATCAAGGCACCGAAAGGTTGAAGCTCTTTACAAATCACAAATTCCCACAATACTTTGCTCTCAGAACTGGGCTGAAACTTCAAGCCAAAGTCAAGGATTCCACTGTCCGTCAATTATTTCCCTCATTTGTGGACTTCCCGCCTGCATCCCTGAGGTTACATCCATCATTATTTTGTTAACTGGTGATTTGGTCCTGTTGTGGAACAGTGAGTTCAGTCATAGAGGTTTGTTTACTCTGACAATTACCTTCAACCCCCTACTCACTGATTTCTCCAAAGCCTCCTACGCTTGCACATTCTGCCTCTTTTTAACAAACAGTTATTTGCATAATTTGTATAAGTTTTGCAGGAACTTTCTGGCTCTCACAAACAAAAACTATGGGTGCATGACATAAACCTCTTAATTAATTAAAAAAAAAAAAATCTTTATTTTATTAATTATTTTCAATGTCATTTCATGTCCATTTAGTTTATTTGTGTATAGATTATTAGTAAAATATATAAACAAATTTATTTTTATCTTAGGAGCAAAACTGATAAAGAAGACAAAACTGGTTTTCAGCTAAAATACATTAAATTGACTTTCTTTTAATCCTTCTTAACCAACTGAATTTCATTTCCTTGTTTCTAGAATAAATGGCACTAAATGTCACTATATTTAAAGTGGGCCCTTATTATCTTAAATGATTTTTTTTTTTTAACCTGATTCAATCTGACACTTAAAGTGATAGTTCACCAAATATGAAAATTCAGTAACCATTTACTCACCCTCATTACGTTCAAAGCTGTATGACTTTCTTTCTTCTGTGGAAGAAGAAAAGAACATTAGGTAAGGTAACTGAATTTTCACTTTTGGACAAACTATTCTTTCATTGATGTAACCTAATTTAGTGAGATTGAATCACTTACTTAATTTAATAAAAAATCATTTGGATGTTACCACATTGAAATAAAAAAAAAATAATAATAATAATGACATTTTTAGTGAATGTGACATGTGAAGGCCAAGTATGGTAACTCATACTCAGAATTTGTCCTCTGCATTTACCTATTCCAAGTTAGTGCACACACATTAGGAGTAGTGAGTAGTGAACACATACACACACACACACACACACACACACATACTGCAATTTTTTTTAGAATCAAACCCACAACCTTCGGGTTACCAGTCTGACTCTCTAACCATTCGGTTGTGATTGCCCCTGTTGCATGATAAAACATTCATTCAGTACAGGGAGAGAGCAGTGGAATGAAACACCCTTCTCCCACATGCATCTGAATAAACACTTCTCTGAGATAACAGAATGAGATGGTGTGAATTACAGAAAACGAGTGGAGCCGTTAGTACTGATTAAATGAACCTAATCCTCCCCCTTGTCCTGCCCTTGCAAACGTCCCCTAGTGCATGTTCATGTCCCCACCATGCACATTCATTTCATCTCACACTTTATCTGTTTGTAGTTAATTCTCATTCATCTATCTCTCAAATCTTCCCCCCTCCCAGATGCGGGGAAGATGCCTTCTGTTTTTATTGGAAGGCAATGGGATTGGTAATTGTGGTCGGCGTGGGAGAACCCTAAACGCCTTCCCCTTGGCGAACGTTTGAAGTTCTGCTTCCGTTCTCCATGATGGATTTTTAATGATCTTCCCTAAAAACGCAAAGCCAGTTGTTCATGGCAGCAATTATAATAACTATCAACAAACTCTAAAACAGGCCAATTAAAAAGAAGGTAATATTATGAACTGCTCACCCGCAAAGGTTAAATTAAGCTGGTGTAATGAGACTGCCTTGCATAAATCCGTCTTCATCGTCTTCGGCACACGTAGAATTCGTTGTCAGCAGAACATGCTTTTCCTGTGATCTCAAAACAGATCTGAGAATTCAGCAGGACGCTTTGGAGAATAGTTTATATGATCGCACCATTATATCAAAGAAATTCAGACACCGCTGTACAGACACATCATACATTTGCATAAAGCAATCATGTCCTCTGTGTAACAGTGAGAGGAGAAAAATTGAGTCAAGGTTAATTTTATTTTAAATCAAATTTTCACTTTTGTTTCACTCTCTAAAATTAGCTACTTCTTGAAAACTTGGATATGTATATTGAGATGGATGATGAACAGACAGACAAAGGGATGGATGGATGGAAGTATGGATTATGAACAGACAGACAAAGTGATGGATGGATGGATTAGAAACAGAAAGACAAAGGGATGGATGGATGGATTATGAACAGACAAAGGCATGGATAGATGGATGGATGGATGGATGGATGGATGGATGGATATGAACAGACAAAGGCATGGATGGATGGATGGATTAGAAACAGACAGACAAAGTGATGGATGGATGGATGGATGGATGGATGGATGGATGGATTATGAACAGACAAAGGCATGGATGGATGGATGGATGGATGATGGATTATGAACAGACAAAGGCATGGATGGATGAATGGATGGATTAGAAACAGAAAGACAAAGGGATGGATGGATGGATGGATGGATGGATGGATGGATTATAAACAGACGAAGGCATGGATGGATGGATGGATGGATGGATTATGAACAGACAAAGGCATGGATGGATGGATGGATGGATGGATGGATTAGAAACAGAAAGACAAAGGGATGGATGGATGGATTATGAACAGACAAAGGCATGGATGGATGGATGGATGGATGGATTAGAAACAGACAGACAAAGTGATGGATGGATGGATGGATGGATGGATGGATGGATGGATGGATGGATGGATGGATTATGAACAAAGGCATGGATGGATGGATGGATGGATGGATGGATTATGAACAGACAAAGGCATGGATGGATGGATGGATTAGAAACAGACAGACAAAGTGATGGATGGATGGATGGATGGATGGATTATGAACAGACAAAGGCATGGATGGATGGATGGATGGATGGATTATGAACAGACAAAGGCATGGATGGATGGATAGATTAGAAACAGACAGACAAAGTGATGGATGGATGGATGGATGGATGGATATGAACAGACAAAGGCATGGATGGATGGATGGATGGATGGATGATGGATGGATTATGAACAGACAAAGGCATGGATGGATGAATGGATGGATTAGAAACAAAGACAAAGGGATGGATGGATGGATGGATGGATGGATTATGAACAGACATGGATGGATGGATGGATGGATTAGAAACAGACAGACAAAGTGATGGATGGATGGATGGATTATGAACAGACAAAGGCATGGATGGATGGATGGATGGATTAGAAACAGAAAGACAAAGGGATGGATGGATGGATGGATGGATGGATGGATGGATGGATGGATTAGAAACAGACAGACAAAGTGATGGATGGATGGATGGATGGATGGATGGATGGATTATGAACAGACAAAGGCATGGATGGATGGATGGATGGATGGATGGATATGAACAGACAAAGGCATGGATGGATGGATGGATGGATGGATGGATTATGAACAGACAAAGGCATGGATGGATGAATGGATGGATTAGAAACAGAAAGACAAAGGGATGGATGGATGGATGGATTATGAACAGACAAATGCATGGATGGATGGATGGATGGATGGATTATGAACAGACAAAGGCATGGATGGATGGATGGATGGATTAGAAACAGAAAGACAAAGGGATGGATGGATGGATGGATGGATTATGAACAGACAAAGGCATGGATGGATGGATGGATGGATGGATGGATGGATTAGAAACAGACAGACAAAGTGATGGATGGATGGATGGATGGATTATGAACAGACAAAGGCATGGATGGATGGATGGATGGATGGATGGATTAGAAACAGAAAGACAAAGGGATGGATGGATGGATGGATGGATGGATGGATGGATGGATTGATGGATGGATGGATGGATGGATGGATTATGAACAGACAAAGGCATGGATGGATGGATGGATGGATGGATTAGAAACAGACAGACAAAGTGATGGATGGATGGATGGATGGATGGATGGATGGATTATGAACAGACAAAGGCATGGATGGATGGATGGATTAGAAACAGAAAGACAAAGGGATGGATGGATGGATGGATGGATAGATAGATAGATACCCTGTATAATTAATTAATTACCATCAAACTCATGTTTACAGTATATGACTGATGATTAGTCCACTGTCTAGATAACCAGCTTCCTTTGAATAAATCCACACACTTATTTATCACTTTAAGCGATGCATGTTAGTGTTAACAGCACACAGGCTTTGGAAATTTCCCAGCCTGCAGTCAAGCGTGTCCTTCAGCCTACAGGTGACCCCTCCCCTCACAACATAATTGTTGCAATTACAGTGTAATTTGGGAGTTGTTTGGGGCTGTTTCTCTTTTGGGAGATCATTAAACTGTGTGTTTAGTGAGACCTGTAGGCCAGCGTTGGCCACAGATGCACGCTCAAATTAGCAGTAGAGTCATTCTAAGGAAACCAAATGAAACGAGCCCTTGGGTTTGCGTGGTGGGTGTTTGCTGTGCACAGCTGGGCCTCATGTAAAGTGTAGCAGGCAGTCATGGGTAATTAGCGCCTACTCAAAAGGTGAAGAGGCATTTCAAATGCTCATGAAGCCTTTCAAGGGTGATAACTCCACTGGAACACACTTAGGAATTTGGCAAAGGGTAATCTGTTTTGGAGTGGGTAACAGAAAGATTATGTACTTTTTAATGGGATGTTTAGAGCAGATGTGTTGACATTACGCAACGGGCCATGACAAGTTGAACTATCTCATTTTCCTGTAACATTATCATATAATCCATTTTTTTATAGAACAAAAAAATAGGTCACAGCAAAGTTTTGGTGTGAAACAGTAGTCACATAAATCGCATCATAGCACAATGAACTGAACTCTACGGTACATCATTACTTCTTTTCACTCTGCTTAAACTGTGTAATATGGTGCTCATGACTGAAACAATTGGAACCCTGACCTTTCAAAGTGCAGACAGTTTATATTACATTTTGCAATGTCTGTCTATGCAATGAGAAGCCCAACTTTGCACCCAAAATTATGATTTTCATACATGATTTTGGTAAAAATGGCATTTTGGAGGACAAAGCAAAGTAGTAAGAAAGCTTTACAAACTGTATACAAAGATATTCAAAGAATTACTTGGGACTTTCAATGCACCAAGAACATCCAAATTCCAACACAGTAAAGTTTCATGAACCCACATTCAATTGAATTATGCAAAGTTCATATCTCGCGTCATATCACACAAAAAAATATATACTGTATATTATTTAGAAATTATTTTATAAAATGGTTAGTTCCTGTCCTTGATTCTGATTAGTCAATAGCTGTGTTTTATTCACGATAAAACATGGCTATGACCGCTTCACCCAATGGTTCTGTGTATCACTACACAACAACCTTAGCAACCACTCTTAGCAACGTAAACTGTAAGTTCTCAATTGATATTGTTCATTGAAGCTTACTGTATTATGTAGAAGAGTATTGTGAGAGTTTATTACCTGCATTCAGATTTAGCATTTTCCTTCAGGTCAGTCCTATGTTCATAATAAAAAATCTGTTTAAATGTCCGATGTATTATCTTGTCCTTTTAACAGTTGAGGGGTTTTCCCATGACTGACAGCACTAGTCAAAGCATTTGTCAGTTGTGTCTTGTTCCGTGTTCACAACACTTCAGTCTTTTCAATGTAAAAGTCTTTGTTACTGACTGACAAACTCATAACAACAGCCTTTGCCGCCATCTAATGGCGTAATAATGTAACTTTTGTTGCAGTTCGTGGTCAGGGACTATTTTTTCCAGTGGAAGGAAGGCTTTTAATGAAAGTTTACTTCAAGAAAGTTGCACTGATATGCTGATTATAATATTGATTCCAAATTACATGACAAAAATTGTAGTTAGCAATGTAATCTGTTATATTACACATTTTAGGTAATATAATCTGAGTACTTTTTGATTACTTTTAGATTACTTTTGACCTAACTCATTTATCACACTGAATTGAGTAGGGTAATCTGTGTATATAAAAATACAAAGAAAAAGAAAATATCTCCCATTATCAACAATATGAAGTGCATTAAACATTATATTACGTCAGGGTTTCCCAGACTGGGAACTAGTGCATTGCTGATCATAGTTTGAAGTATTGATGCAAGTGCCCTTTCCTTTGAACACAGAAATGTGTAATTATTTCAATCAACAACTCAATCCAGTATACAAATCAAATCTGCACATGCGTTTGAAGAGGCAAATTAGCCAGAGAGCAAATTAACATGATTACAAGATCTAGTTTACTCTTGTTATCTGGGGCCTAGGACTTTATTCTGTTTCAAGCATTTTGGAGGTCAAAGCAGCACATGATGCTTGTGTTGAGAGGTGCACAGAATCCTTAACAAGAGCATTGGTTTTATTTTCCACTCAAACAAAAAGCAAAACCGCAATCACTCCACAATTTGTTAATAAACTCTGATCTATGTGACAGAAAATTTTAAATCAAGGTATTACTTTAAATAAACCTGTAAAGAATCTGCAGCTGTAACTTTGTCTCTGCCATTTTGTCTGCCCATGGCTTAGATCTCATAGTGCCAAATCAAGACAGATCATAGCAAATGAGAAATGAGAGAAGAAGAGGACAAGGAGAGCTGATGGGAAGATGCAGCCATGAAAAAGAGTGAAATGGAGTCACTGATTGGGGCGAGGGAGGGGGCGAGACTGAGCACTTGAAATAGAAGGTCTATTTATTGGAGTCTGATTGCATATCCATTCAGAAAGGTCACAACAAGAGGCCCCTGTTTCATGTCTGTAATCTGGATGCTCTGTAATTAACACATTATTTACATAAGCATGCATGTGAAAACCTCTTTCAGACTTGTCATCTTTCTCATTTGCTCCGACAAACCCTTCAAAAGTCTTTCTTCTCCGTTTCTTGTTCTCGCAAACCAAACAATCTCAATCCGCTCGCCTCATTTCCCCACTCCCTTCATTAAATAGTGATTTTCTCAGCTTTCTTCTTCTAGGTTTGATCGCATTTGGCTGACGCACTGGAAGAGCTCATTGATATTAACGTTTTTCTGCCACTTCTGAACTACATAATTGTAAATCACTTAGAGAAAATTAAGGGCATTTTTATTTTATTGGTTTCTGGGTTATGATTAACTGCTGATAATTAATATTCATCCTCATTAATTCTTAATTTCGCTTTGGGTCAGCGTTTGTGGCTCACTGGCCATCCATATTTCAGTCCTAAGATCATGAGTTCTCCAACATGATTTGAAAAGCAAACAATAAAGAAAGGAAATTTAAAAGTTAAAATTATGGATAGAGTGCCAGTCTCCTCCTCCCTTCTAAAACAAACCACAGAATGACATTAAAAACAGCTCCTTGTCTTTAGGTCAATATTAATACATACAGTACTTCTTATTGTCTGTTTTTCCTGAGTGGATTCAAGAGACCTTTGAACATCAAAGCCCCTGCATCCTCTTTTCTCTTGTGCTCACGGTGTCTCTTTCACCCTGTTTCATGCACCTTCTTTTTTGACCCCTGATATGATATTTAAAGTTGCACTTTGATGTTGTTCAGCCTTTCTAAAACTTGTCCTCTCTGTCCTATTCTTCCTTTTTGTCCATATTGTGTTCTGTTGCATTAGCAGTAGCTGTCATCTGCAATACTCCCATGTCCTTTTCACAGAGAACCTTCTAAAAACTCAGCCCCGGGGCTACCAGCTGCTGCTGAGGGGACGCACTTCCTGTTGAAACAGGAAGTTGAGGTAGGTGTTACAGTTTTAGTTCTTTGTGTTCAGAAACTCTTAGTTTGAAGATTATTTCCTTACATTTTTCCTGGTTTCCCTTTGCCTGTTTAGTTCCTGTTTCCTTGGTTGTCATGGGCTCATTGGTCTGTGGTCTGCCCCCATACCCTGAAATAGGGCACTATTTGAGGGGACAGCCATTTGTAGTGGTGTCTGAACTATAGTGGATGTTATCGAGTCACTCATTCAATCCCACAATGCATCGCAGCAACGAGTGTACAACTGATGTATTCTCAGCGGCTAGAGAATACCCATAATGCACTGTGAGAGTCGCATGTTGAATGAATTCCCACGTCTGAACAGAAGATGGCGCCCACAGCTGAATCATCCATCCATCCATCCATCCATCCATTTTCCAAACTGCTGGTCCAATGTGGGTACAGCGCAATATCATAAAGGTATAAATTCCTTTTTAATTGATTATTAAATAGTTTAATTAAGGTTTATACATGTTAGTTTCCATGACAAGTAAATCGGACCCACTTTATATTAAGTGGCCTTAATTACTATGTACTTACATTTAAATTAATCATTTGATACAATGCACTTATTGTGTACATACATGTTTCTACATTGTACTTATATTTTTAAAACACCTGCATGTAATTACATCTGTAATTAATTTCTGTAATTAAATATATAATTACACTGTTGACCCATCCCTTAAACCTACCCATACCACCAAAGCTTTCCTTAACCTTACCCGTATCCCACCTCAATAGCAGCAAATGTGTTTTGCAATTCAATATGAACCCAATAAGTACACTGTATTTATTTTTTGATGTAAGTACATAGTAGTTAAGGCCACTTAATATAAAGTGGGACCAGTAAATCTTTTCATCTTTCTACTGGACCTGCTAGTTTTCTAAGTTTCAAATAAATATTAAACAGCAAGCACAAACTGCAAAAGTGGCAGCTGACTCACATAGGCCCTGTTTACAACTGGTATTAAAGGTCCCGTTCTTCATGATCCCATGTTTCAAACTTTAGTTAGTGTGTAATGTTGTTGTTAGAGTATAAATAAAATCTGTAAAATTTTAAAGCTCAAAGTTCAATGCCAAGCGAGATATTTGATTTAACAGAAGTCGCCTACATCGAACGGCCAGTTTGGACTACATCCCTCTACTTCCTTCTTTAATGACGTCACTAAAACAGTTTTTTGACTAACCTCCGCCCACAGGAATACACAAGAGTTGCGTTTGTAGAGTGTGTTTGACGCCATGTCGTCGAAACGCTGTTATTTTCATCCCGCAGTCCAATCACCGGGTCTGATTCCGGCTCAAATTGATAGGGTAAAATTAAAGACATGTTTACAATAACACTGAGCGCGTGCATCTCCACGTTATGGTAAGAGGCGTGACCTTTCCGGGCAAGGTTCGCTAAGCTGCTGTCGAATCACAACACAGGAACCGCTGGCACAATCAGAACTCGTTACGTATTTCTGAAGGAGGGACTTCATAGAACAAGGAAGTCATCAGCCCGTTTTTATGACAGTGGAAACAGCGGTATACAGATAAGTAAATTATGTGAAAAATACTGTGTTTTTTTACACGCGAAACATGAACACGTTATATTGCACACTATAAACACAATCAAAGCTTCAAAAAACCACGAAAAACGGGACCTTTAAGATGCATTTTGGTCGATCGGATCACAAGTGGACAATGCTAAATACAGATGTAAATGCGGTCTAAAACCTTTTTGAGCTTGTCCACTTTTGACCACTTCCAGAGGTGAAAACGCTCATTTGGTCGAATGTGTAAACGTTATGGGAAGCATGCTAGCCAGATGGGATTTAAACTTGGAACTTAAACCAAGTTTAGTCTGAAGATGAAAAATGTACCAAGTACAATGTTCTCTCACTATTTCAGCGTTCAGTGAAAGCTGATGCTCTCCGTATGTTTTTCTGTCGTCTCTGGGTGCATTCATATATAAATTGTTTGAGCTTATTTTGTCAATTAGATTGAAAGATCTGAAAAAATCCATACATTTGCCCACCCATAGACTCTCCCCTCGAAAAAAAATTAGGACAGAAGTGGTTGAAAGTGGACAAAAGTGACAAACTAAAACACCAGGAGTAAACAGGAATGTGTCTCCTTCGTCTACTTGTATTTTAGTACAATTACTAAAATTACTAGTTAAAAAAACTAGTAAAATTTACTTAAAGGTGCCCTAGAATCAGAATTTGAATTTACCTCGGCATAGTTGAATAACAAGAGTTCAGTACATGGAAAAGACATACATTGAGTTTCAAACCCCATTGTTTCCTCCTTCTTATGTAAATCTCATTTGTTTAAAAGACTTCCGGAAAACACTCGGATCTCAACATAACACCGACTGTTACATAACAGTCGGGATCATTAATATGTATGACCCCAATATTTGCATAACGCCAGCCCATTCGACGCATTAGACAAGGAAAGGCAGTATTAACGGCTGGATCTGTGCACAGACAAGGTAAGCAAGCAAGAACAACAGCGAAAAATGGCAGATGGAGCAATAATAACTGACATGATCCATGATATCATGATATTTTTAGTGATATTTGTAAATTGTCTTTCTAAATGTTTCATTAGCATGTTGCTAATATACTGTTAAATGTGGTTAAAGTTACCATCGTTTCTTACTGTATTCACAGGAGACAAGAGCCGTCATTATTTTCATTTTTAAACACGTGCAGTCTGTATAATGCATAAACACAACTTCATTCTTTATAAATCTCTCCAACAGTGTGTAATGTTAGCTTTAGCCACAGAGCATAGCCTCAAACTCACACAGAATCAAACATAACCATCTAAATAAATACTTTACTCACATAATTCGAAGCATGCATGCAGCATGCATGACGAACATCTTGTAAAGATCCATTTGAGGGTTATATTAGCTGTGTGAACTTTGTTTATGTGATGTATATATACTCGAGAGCTCGTGGGGCAGAGGAAGCGCATCTCTTAAAGGGGCCGTGCTGAAAAAATCAGTGCATAGTTAATGATGCCCCAAAATAGGCAGTTAAAAAAATTAATTAAAAAAAATCTATGGGGTATTTTGAGCTGAAACTTCACAGACACATTCAGGGGACACCTAGGACTTATATTACATCTTGTAAAAAAACAATCTAGGGCACCTTTAATTTTTTCTTTTGCAAGTTTTTGCATGCATATTTTTAAAGTAAATTTCATACAAGTTAAGTAAAATTAACAAAGAAAATAAGTAATTTTAACTTGGCCAGTAGGCTAAAAGGTTGAGTAATTTCTACTTACTTGAAGTTTCCTTTGCAATACATTTTACTCAAACAATATAACACTGAATTAAACTACACTTTTAAAGTGTATGATTCACTTAGAAACATCAAGGTAAATAATACAATAGATATTATTACACATCTACATATTAGAAGTAACACGGCACCTGAACACAGAGACCTCAATACTTGGTACCCAATACACAATGACGGTTACATTCATTGGGTCGTTTTTGAGTGTGAATGTGCCATTTTGATTAGAAAATGAATTCCAAATGTCACAAAATGGTAAGTTACTAAACCTAACCACAAAAGCAATGATAAAACAGTGTAAATACAGCTGGAAAACAGTGAAAAATCAACCTTATTAATTATTCAAGGCCCAGTGCATGATGGGAACACCAGTATCAGAAAAGCTGAGTAATTTTACTTAATTTTATAATGTTGATATTTATGCTTTAATTTTTACAAGCTTGAATTGAGTACTAATATAGAATTTACTTTACATTTTTTTTAAATTCTTGCCTAAACTAACTTTTTCACATGGAAATTACATTTGTATTTTTTCTGTAGTATTTACTTCACCATAAAATCATTTTTATCAGTGCAGATGTAAACAGAGCCTCAGTGTCCGAATTCACTCATTGGTTTTCATTCTCTCCTTCAAGTGAACTATATTAGTGGACTAATGTAGGGAAGAGTGAATGAGATTATAGAGGGCAATTTTGGACACAGCAAAGTATGTTCTCATTTTTTCCCTTAGTTACTGATTATGTTTGTCACCTGTTTTTTGTTGAGTTCTCATCATCTTGTGTATTTAAACTAGGGATGTCCCGATCACGTTTTTTTGCCCTCGAGTCCGAGTCCGAGTCATTTGATTTTGAGTATCTGCCGATACCGAGTCCCGATCCGATACTTCTGTAATAGCCTACATAAAAAAGAATAAAGAAGAGCGAAAAAACAGATCCAGGAACAGTGCTTTTCAGGTTTTACAGGTATCTAACAGTAATCAAATAGTAATCAAATATAAAATATCACTGCATATTATCTTTACTGTATAAAATAAATAATGATTGATTATTATTGAAGTTACAAAAACTATTCAGTCAAGAGCAGTGAGTGATTTCTTTGTTATTTGTTGTTTGATTTAACATTAAATACAGGCAGCAGGAATAGTTGTTTTCCCTTTAAGACATGCACGATCCAGTATACTGTTCCACATGCGCTGTCTTTCTCGACTAATATACGTTCACTTAAGACATAACCGACTATGTTTGCTAGGAACTCGCTAGGACGGGCATGTTGACATAATTTTTTGTATGAATGTGGCCGCCGAAGCGCAAGACTTGAAAGAGAACTCAGTATTTGCGCGCTGACTTTAATAAGCGTGTGCGCGCTTCGGATGAGCGCACACAAATCTTCTCACAGCGCGTGCGAGTTCTCTTTCGCGTCTTGTTTTTGAAGGTTTAAATCAGCAAGGCTTAAATGAGTTAGTTTAAACACAGATAGCAACGTGTGCTGTTCAGGTCTCACCTGCGCTCGCGCTATCAACACCCGTGTGATGACGGCGTAAATGACTGGACATTAGAGCAGACGGCACTCGCAGTTTACAGTTTACAAAGAGTGACTGTTTTGTCCACGCTTTCTGATTATCGTTGTTGTAACGTTTTGTGCATCCATCGACTGAAACATACATTATCTGAACTCTGTCTGTTTTCCACGTTGCTATTTTAAACAAACCATATTAACCAATAGATGCGTCGTCATTCGAGATGGACCGCGGTACAAGTGCGTACAGAACCGTGTGGTTCGATTTTTTACCAAGAACCGTTGCACCCCTAATCCATATATATCCGAGTCCTGATCGGGAGGTAACCTCCGATTCCGATCGAGTCTGAAACCACGTGATCGGGCCCGATTTCCGATCACGTGATCGGATCTGGACATCCCTAATTTAAACCCTCAGTTGTTGTTTTTGTGCTAATAAAGTTGTATTGCTGCAAATAGATCCCTGCTCTTCATCTTCACAAGAGGATATATCAAGCTTGTCAGATGACAGAATTTCAAAATAGCTTCCCTAAAACTTAAACATCGACATCCACCACTTCTACCAAATCAAGTATGATAGTGTATGCTATACAAACAACTATTACAATCCTAAATAATACATATCAAACACATCCAACTGTGTTGCCATAATAATGGAACAATTTTTGAATTATTACTTTTTTTTTTGTGTTAAGGATTAGTCAACTTTCAAATAAAAATTTCCTGATCATTTAGGCTACGTCCACACGAAGCTGGAGCTTACCCAATCCAATCTTTTTTTTTTTCCTCGTCTCAAGAAATATGCCTCCACACGAAACCACTGAAACGACTCAAAACGATGTAGTATACATGCCAGACCATTATGTGGCGCTGTAATTCTGCCACAGAGATGCACTTAACAAGACTTGGAGCATGCGCATAAACCTTGCGCTGTATACAAACTTTAGGAAAACTTAGAAATAACGCTTTATTTTGGCTCAGTAGCTTCTGCAGCACAAACACAAGCATCTAGAGTCTGCTATTGCTGTTGTTGTTGCTGTTGCTGTTTTGTGCTGTTAGTGGCGTCTGACTAGGGTCGACACGTGGGGTGATGACATCATCGTTTCACAAAATATACGGATAGGCTGTCCACACGAAAACGCAAAGACAGCGTTTTCAGATATATCCACTCTGGGACCCGGTTTAAAAAATAGCGGTTTTTTAACCAAAAACGCCGGATCCGTGTGGACGAAACGCCTATCCAATACAAAATTTGTGCGTATTCACAAAAACGCGTCTCCGTGTGGACTGGGCCTTACTCACCCCGATGTCATCCAAGATGTCCATGTCTCTTCTTCAGTCGAAAAGAAATGAAGGTTATTGATGAAAACATTCCAGGACTATTCTCCTTCTAGTGGATTTCAATTGGCCCCAAACGGTTGAAGGTCAAAATTCAAAATTACAGTTTCAGTGCAGCTTCAAAGGGCTTTAAACGATACCAGACGAGGAATAAGAGTCTTATCTAGCGAAACGATCTGTCAATTTCTAAAAAATAATAAAAATGTATGTTTTATAAACACAAATGATCGCCTCGCAAGTGCTTCCGCCAGACCGCCTTCCCTATTCAACTTTCGCTAGATAAGACCCTTATTTCTCATCTGGTATCGTTTAAAACCCTTTGACGCTGCACTGAAACTGTCATTTTAAAAACTGTAAAACTGTAAAAACCGTCAACTGAAGTCCACTATAAGGAGAATAATCCTGGAATGTTTTCATCAAAAACCTTAATTTCTTTTCAATTGAAGAAAGAAGGACATGGACATCTTGGATGACATGGGGTTGAGTAAATTATCAGGAAATTTTTATTTGAAAGTGAACTAATCCTAAAACATAGCAGCAAACAGCAATTACAGGGCCAATCATGGCAGCAGAAGGTCTGTTACTAATATAAATAGACATAACATCCCTGAAAAATGTGTAATATCTTAAACATACTGCAGTTGCTTATTTTTTCTCCAATAGCTGGCACTTCTACCACATTATTAGAGCATTGCAACCACTACACATACTAAATTTGACAAAAGTACTGCAAAGATATAGCCATACTTGTGGTCTTTGCACTTGATCACTTGCCTACTTGTATTTCCTGTATTTGGACGCAAGTATGTGCTGATATTTATCATTTAAAAAGCAGTGGGTGACACTGTCCCCAAACTGCTACCCTCAGGGCTAAGAAAAACATTAGCTGCCATCACATCTTCAGTAGCTAGCCCCTAATAAAATACAGCTGTCTAGCTAAACTCCTCACTGACTGTGGTATATTAATAATATCATGTTTAGTTTTAGTTGTATTTTTGCTCAGAGACACAGTTTTAGCTTCCTGCGCCTCTGCCAGAGACGATAAGCTAAAACCACCCAACTAATCCCTCAAAACTGTGACCAGTAATGTTACAAATAAGACACCGATGTTGGGGTGCCGGGGAACATGAAAGCTAAATCCTCAGACATTCATTTTAATAAAGGTCTCAAAGCGAGGTGTTGAAGCCAAGTCGTGTAATTCCTGACATTTCAAGTCAATGCAATATCTCATTGTTCCTTGCCTTCGCACAGTGAGACAAGAGTAGGATTAATTGTACAGTAGATGTATTTGGGGGTGTGTGTCAAAAATGAAATAAGAGCCAAACCGGTCTAAAAGTTCAAGAACAATTGGCCTCAAAGTCTCAAGCTTTATTTTCAATAGTGAAATAAAGTCACCTTAAGCTGGATTTCTTTGGATTATTTATTTGAGTATTTTCAAGAATATGATTTCATTTTGTCCATCAACTAGTCTAGCTGTGTTGTAATAAAAGCTTAGATCAGAACAGACCCAGATGTATATCCTTAGCTGAAGTTCTTTATTTTAAAAAGAGGTGCAATGTTAGATTAAAATAATATAAATGAACTAAATTAATTAATTGAAAACAATGATATTTATTTATTGGTTGATTTATTACTTATTAAAAAAAAAAAAAAAAAAAAAAAAGCACATTTTTTAAATTTTTTTATTATTGAATTCATTAACAATAACATTAAATCTCCATTTATAAATGATAGTGTTTATTATATTTTTTTCAACAGTGTGTAGTGGAGTTATGAAAATCTTTATTTTAAGTAGAGGTGAAATATTACACAAAAAATAAAACTAAATTAATTAAAACAAATGTCAAATATAAATAAATACATTATTTATTATTTACTCACACAATATTAAAAATCAGAATTGTATTTATTAATTTAACAATAATATTTGAGGTATATTTATATTTATATTTAAAAAAAATGTTTTATTATTATTATTCAACTAAGGCTAGTACAATTAAATTATCAAATTATCATTAGATTATCATTTAGATCAAATTAAACTGTTATTTTAACTTCTCTGTTGTCCAAGTTTGTCATATTAATTGCAGAAATGCACTTATGGCACAAAACCTATTATACTTGAAAAAGATGGCTCTGTCACAAATGGCACATTTGATATGTACTTGCGGACTTGTGATAGTCAACAGATGTTTATGATGTCCACAATGCCACAGGTGCCACACTAGGCCTCTACAACACATTTCTACTCGACAGTCTGCAGCTTTACATCACCAAAGTGTGGCCACAAGGACTGTGAGGGCCGATGAAAACTGTGAACAGCAAAAAAATGTTTGTGCTCAAATCTCAAGAATCTCAAGACCTTCTGACCTTTTACTTTCCAAACTATTCAGAGAGGTTGTCAAACTTTCTCAGGGACATCCTCTGAGTAGTTGTGGAATTCTCCAGTATTGTGTAGCCCAATAACCATTTCACATTCTTGATCTTAAAGAACAAATCCAGCTTTGATCAACAAACTGCTGGAATGCAGAGGCGCTGCGTAGTATTTTCATACAAACAATTTTTAATAAATAAAATAATTCCAGTTCCATGAGTTGTTGCTCTTTAAATAATTAAATTATTATTACTGGAAACAGATAGAATTTGAAACAAGTCTGACATCTTTAATTATGAGGTTTAAGTGGTTTAATGGAGAAAAAAAAATGTTCCATGCATACATGGGTTTGCAACATTTTCATAGAATTTAACCAAGAAAAAAACAAACAAAAAAAAAACTAGGTTTCGAATTTCACAAATAAAATGTCATGAATACCTGCTGAGTCATCCTGTTTTATGTGGAAAGCTGGGAAGCACTACTTAATCACATTTCAGTTCAACAGACAAAGTAGAGAAGTGGGGTGGGGGGAGGACAACAATAACAGACACTTGGATAGAGAGACGAGAGCCCATGGGAGTCTGCTTGCAAGAGGGGTTGTTGAAAGCAGGGAAAAGTAAGATTAATGATGGTGGGAGAGGACTTCTCAGGACGGTGAGACTAACACTGATCTCTGGTCAGTCTGCGGTTCTTTTTACACTCCTGTGAAACACAGAACCTGTGATTTCCTGTCTATACTGTCCATTCTACTTTTGGTACAGAGTAAAAATGAAGATAAAAGAAAACAACAACAACAACAACAACAAAACAGCAACAGACATTTTTTGACATTTTTCTGATTTCAGCAGTATTATTTAGCCAGGAACTTACAGGAACTTCCGATTAACTTATACGGGTACACTGATTTTCACTAACTATTTTCAACTGATAAATGTTCAATATTCAAATTCTATACTATTTTGTCTAAGAAAATATATTAACCCTTAAATGCATGACTGTTTCGCCATTCTTACATATTCGGGTCTTTATCGACCTGGATCTATATCTAACACGGATGGATCTCTACCTGTCACGATAATATAAAACTCCTCTGATATTAGAGTAAAAATTACAGAAGAATAAAATAAATCATATTTTGTTACTTTTTGGAGCTTGAAAGGGCTCAGTTTGAGCAGATGTTTTATGCCATCATCACTGTCCTCGTCAGAGCTCATTTTCCAGTAAATTCAGCAAATAATGTGCTAGTTTTATGTTTGAGGTCGCGAATATGAGCCCATTCGCGATCTCAAACATATTCTCAAAACTATATAATTTTCAGCATCTTCAAAATCAATATTTCGATCGCTAACAGCTTCACCAGACCCATCCAGTGACAGTTACAGTCATATTTGATTGTGTTCAGTACTTGCTCTGCAGTAAATCACTGAGCCATGTCATGTTTTGCTTATTCTTTTGTTTTCTGTGTGAATGAGTCGTCACTTCAGCATTGTGTATCAGACATTGCCACCTGTGGAATAAAGGTGAATTGCACTTCATCCATCATCTAGGATTCAATTATTGCTGTGCAGAAAAAATATACGTACACTTATACACACCTCGGGTCGATAGCGACCCTATACAATTTTTACAAAAAATGAATACAAAAACAGGCATTCTTTTATAATTTTATGATTTCTAACTTTAAAAAATGAACGAGGAGGAGGGTGGTGAATGACGTCCCAGGTCACTAAAGACCCGAGGTATGCATTTAAGGGTTAAAGGTGCTGTGTATTATTTATTTATTTATTACTGTACTAAAGCATAAAAGTTCCATAATATATATTTACGAAACATGCTAATTTCACATGCTTGTTTCTCTGAAAAACAATGCTACAGCCAGTTATTCTACTTTGTAATGTGCATTCTGTGTTGGAATATCTGTTTTTGTTTTGGTCTCTATGATCCCACCCACTGCCAATTTACCCAATAGTACAGTATTTCGACACCCCAGGTTGCCAGTTGACGGAAAAAACAGCGTATTGCAACCATGGAAGCCAGCAAATAAACTGGGTGAGATTGCAGATTCTACTCGACCTAGAAAGCCTCTGCATCCATCTAAAAAGCTCTATGACCAGACAGACTCATATTAAAATGCAGATAAATCAACTCATCAACTTATAGTGTAAGGCTCATCACCTTCCATTGTCAATAGAGCTCCGGAAGTCACGTGACCTACTATGTTTACACCACCATGCTGGCAGGCAGCGACAGCCGTAAGCGAATATGAAATTAATGGCGCCAGCATCGGTTTCAAGGCAACAGAGTTCACTGCGCACTTTAATAAAAAAAAAAAAAAACATAGACATGTACATAACAAAATGTAATAGATTAAACAACCTGAAGGGGTACAAATGGACACATTCTAATTTTGTGATTAATAGTCAACTAAAGGCTAAAACCTGCTTCGTCATCATTGGAAGGGTAAGTCAACAACTTGGGTAAAGTTGGTTTTATATTCGCACATTCGGACTTCTGATAAATTCAGACTTTCCAATAAATGTGCAATAAATTAATGTTTGCGCATTTTAAGCAGTGACATGATATTGACAACCAACAATTGTCAACTTACAACATTTTTCACAGTCGATCAAAATAGGCAAGTATTGTTTTAATGGCATATTTACTTGTGAATGTCCACTGAATGTCCAATGTAGTGTGATTAACAAGGCTATTGAATACGGATGTCCGAATCTGCAAATATAAAACCAATTTTACCCAAGTAAGTTAACAGTGTTGTTAGGTAATGTAATCGGCACCTAGCTGTCCTTGTTTGTAGGTATACAGCATAGCTAACGTTATATTACAGTGAATACAGTAGAAATCTCATTAAAATCTTAACCCGTTTAATCCCCAATTTTTCCCAGACATGAAAATATCCAAATGAGGTGTCATAGTTGCCCCTTGAAATAATCAATAATTATTTTTTGACATTTTTATGGAAATGTGTGTGAAAAATTGTGTTGTTTGTTCAACCGGTGGAATAATGTGTAACGTTACGTTATACTGAAAATATATAATATTAATATTAAGCATATCAGCCCAGTTATTTAACACATTTTAAATTCTTTTATATCATTTTAGGGTTACTGTTAAAGGTGCCCAAGATTCAAAAATTGAATTTACCTTGGCATAGTTAAATAACAAGAGTTCAGTACATGGAAAAGACATACAGTGAGCCTCAAACTCCATTGTTTCCTCCTTCTTATATAAATCTCATTTGTTTAAACGACCTCCGAAGAACAGGCGAATCTCAACATAACACCGACTGTTACGTAACAGTCGGGGTGAACGCCCCAATATTTGCATAATGCCAGCCCATGTTCCCAACATTATGAAAGGGATTACACAAGGGCAGCCAGTTAACGTCTGGAGCTGCACACAGCCGAATCATCAGACTAGGTAAGCAAGAAAAACAGCGAAAAATGGCAGATGGAGCAATAATAACTGACATAATCCATGATAGCATGATATTTTTACTGATATTTGTAAATTGTCTTTCTAAATGTTTCGTTAGCATGTTGCTAATGTACTGTTAAATGTGGTTAAAGTTACCATCGTTTCTTACTGTATTCACGGAGACAAGAGCCGTCGCTATTTTCATTTTTTAAACACTTGCAGTCTGTATAATGCATAAACACAACTTCATTCTTTATAAATCTCTCCAACAGTGTAGCATTAGCCGTTAGCCACGGAGGACAGCCTCAAATTCACTCAGAATAAAACTTGAACATCCAAATAAATACTTTACTCACATAATTCGAAGCATGCATACAGCATGCATGACGAACATCTTGTAAAGATCCATTTGAGGGTTATATTAGCTGTGTGAACTTTGTAAATGCGCTGTAATATAGTCGACAGCTCATGTGGCAGGGAGCACGCGATTTAAGGGGGCGGCGCCGAGTGTAAATCAGTGCATTGTTAATGATGCCCCAAAATAGGCAGTTAAAAATATTAATTAAAAAAAATCTATGGGGTATTTTGAGCTGAAACTTCACAGACACATTCAGGAGACACCTTAGACTTATATTACATCTTGTGAAAAAGCATTCTTGGGCACCTTTAAACATAAAAAGCCTTATACAACACTTATAAGAATGCTGAGATTAAAGACAAAAAAAAAATACAACCATCTGATGTTTTGTTGTGTTGGTTAACACGTTTGCAGTGAACCATTTCAGTCATCTATCGGGATCATTAGGAATACGATAAAATGATTTTCCCTTTGCTTTCCCTCGCCTGTTCTGGCATCCTGGCGCACAGCAGCTGTCAAAGCAGCATGTTGAAATAGTACGTATTATAAGGTTTAAACATGTCTGGTTTTAAGTTATTGTTTGACTACTATCGACACCAATGCTACAGACGCTCTAGTGCTCTCCTGATGGCCTGCCAAAATGTTTAGATTGCGTGACGTCAACCTCCAGAGCTCTACTGCGCTCGTTCCTGTTGCGTGTCGTCAATCTGGCAACCCACGTGAGCGTAGAGTCTGAGGAAGAGGGGGCGGGGGACACAACTCTCTCCAGTATTTTGAATTTGGACTGCAGTATCCATTTCAACCGCTAGCTGTCAATATTACATACTACACCTTTAAAAAAATAAAATAAATAAAACACCAAAAACTGAGCATTAGATGACCGGTAATCCTAATGTAGAAATAGTAGAAAGGAGCATGCATAATTAAATCCTATGTTAACTAAAACTGATAAATTGAAATGAATAAAAATTCTAATATATATATCAGTATTGTACGCTGCAATGAACTGTACATCCCTACATATTTGTTTATTAAAAAATTCAACTTATGTTGGTAGTAAAACACTGTTACAACTCTCACCAAAATATATACATAGATATTTTGTAAGATATTTTCAGAACACACACACACACACACACACACACACACACACACACACACACATAATAATTAAAGGTCCCGTTTTTTGTGGTTTTATGAAGCTTTGATTGTGTTTATAGTGTGCAATATAACATGTGTTCATGTTTCGCGTGTAAAAAAACACAGTATTTTTCACATAATTTACTTATCTGTATACCGCTGTTTCCACTGTCATAAAAACGGGCTGATGACTTCCTTGTTCTATGAAGTCCCTCCTTCAGAAATACGTAACGAGTTCTGATTGTGCCAGCGGTTCCTGTGTTGTGATTCGACAGCAGATTAGCAAACCTTGCCTGGAAAGGTCACGCCTCTTACCATAACGTGGAGATGCACGCGCTCAGTGTTATTGTAAACATGTCTTTAATTTTACCCTATCAATTTGAGCCGGAATCAGACCCGGTGATTGGACTGCGGGATGAAAATAACAGCGTTTTAGTGACGTCATTAAAGAAGGAAGTAGAGGGATGTAGTCCAAACTGGCTGTTCGATGTAGGCGACTTCTGTTAAATAAAATATCTCGCTTGGCATTGAACTTTGAGCTTTAAAATTTTACAGATTTTATTTATACTCTAACAACAACATTACACACTAACTAAAGTTTGAAACATGGGATCACGAAGAACGGGACCTTTAAATTAAAAGTAACAGCTAGAATCTGAATCATAAACCTGTCCTGCATCTTTAATTGTGAATCAATTAAATAATTATACATTGATTATTTTTAAAAAAAAATCTAATTATGTTTTTTAGGCATTCTGATCTCAAAAATGGTATCAGGGTTACACAAACACTATTTTACATCACACTACACTATACATCACATTTGCCCACAGAAGTGTAAGAGATTATGAGAATATATGTAGGAAGTGCTTCCATTTTGGTTCTCAGTTCAGGACGCAGTTACCTGAGCCTTAAATGTCATGTGACTACTGACTAAACTCTGGAGTCAGAGAACAATCACAAATGGAGAACTCTTGCCAAAGACGCACCAACCTCTAGGCATAACGAAATTACTTATGTCCAGTAATACTTTTTGTAAACCGTTTTTCATTGGCCTGTTGCTGATTTGTCCTATAATGCATTGGCAAGATAACTACATTTAGACAGAATGAGCAGCTCTGTACTGCCAAATGCTCATCATGAATCAAAAAATTTGGCTTTGAAAAGCACAACGTAGGCCACTCAGTCCCTAGGAGGCAGAAACGGACGCAGATCTTCTTGCGTATTTGTTTCAGGACACATTCACCTCCAGCTGAGCAACAACAGCGGAGACCGCACTGCTGGAGGAAACTTCAGACTTTAATGGGATTACTCAGACACACGCTAATCGAGTGAGAGCAGGTGGAGAATTAAAAAGATCACAGCCTCCTGACGAACTGAGAGACATGCTTAAAATGGAGACGGCATTACGCAAGCGTCCTCAAAACTCTTCTTGACTTATGTTGGGTTTTGCTGTCGCTGCTTGTAAAACTGTACTTGCCGTGAACATCCAATCCACTTTTGACCTCTGGTTCACTGTAACTTTCCGATTATATTTCATTATTACATTACCAATTACATTTCATAGTAATATTTACAATGTAATTTGAATATACAGTCGGTACGGAAAGTATTCAGACCCCCTTAAATTTTTCACTCTTTGTTATATTGCAGCCATTTGCTAAAATCATTTAAGTTCATTTTTTTCCTCATTAATGTACACACAGCACCCCATATTGACAGAAAAACACAGAATTGTTGACATTTTTGCAGATTTATTAAAAAAGAAAAACTGAAATATCACATGGTCCTAAGTATTCAGACCCTTTGCTCAGTATTTAGTAGAAGCACCGTTTTGATCTAATACAGCCATGAGTCTTTTTGGAAAGATGCAACAAGTTTTTCACACCTGGATTTGGGGATCCTCTGCCATTCCTCCTTGCAGATCCTCTCCAGTTCTGTCAGGTTGGATGGTAAACGTTGGTGGACAGCCATTTTTAGGTCTCTCCAGAGATGCTCAATTGGGTTTAAGTCAGGGCTCTGGCTGGGCCATTCAAGAACAGTCACGGAGTTGTTGTGAAGCCACTCCTTCATTATTTTAGCTGTGTGCTTAGGGTCATTGTCTTGTTGGAAGGTAAACCTTCAGCCCAGTCTGAGGTCCTGAGCACTCTGGAGAAGGTTTTCACCCAGGATATCCCTGTACTTGGCCGCATTCATCTTTCCCTCGATTGCAACCAGTCGTCCTGTCCCTGCAGCTGAAAAACACCCCCACAGCATGATGCTGCCACCACCATGCTTCACTGTTGGGACTGTATTGGACAGGTGATGAGCAGTGCCTGGTTTTCTCCACACATACCGCTTAGAATTAAGGCCATAAAGTTCTATCTTGGTCTCATCAGACCAGAGAATCTTATTTCTCACCATCTTGGCAAACTCTATGTGGGCTTTCACGTGTCTTGCACTGAGGAGAGGCTTCCGTCGGGCCACTCTGCCATAAAGCCCCGACTGGTGGAGGGCTGCAGTGATGGTTGACTTTCTACAACTTTCTCCCATCTCCCGACTGCATGTCTGGAGCTCAGCCACAGTGATCTTTGGGTTCTTCTTTACCTCTCTCACTAAGGCTCTTCTCCCCCGATAGCTCAGTTTGGCCAGGCGGCCAGCTCTAAGAAGGGTTCTGGTCGTCCCAAACGTCTTCCATTTAAGGATTATGGAGGCCACTGTGCTCTTAGGAACCTTAATTGCAGCAGAACATTTTTTGTAACCTTGGCCAGATCTGTGCCTTGCCACAATTCTGTCTCTGAGCTCTTCAGGCAGTTCCTTTGATCTCATGATTCTCATTTGCTCTGACATGCACTGTGAGCTGTAAGGTCTTATATAGACAGGTCTGTGGCTTTCCTAATCAAGTCCAATCAGTATAACCAAACACAGCTGGACTCAAATAAAGGTGTAGAACCATCTCAAGGATGATCAGAAGAAATGGACAGCACCTGAGTTAAATATATGAGTGTCACAGCAAAGGGTCTGAATACTCAGGACCAGGTGATATTTCAGTTTTTCTTTTTTAATAAATCTGCAAAAATTTCAACAATTCTGTGTTTTTCTGTCAATATGGGGTGCTGTGTGTGCATTAATGAGGAAAAAAATGAACTTAAATGATTTTAGCAAAAGGCTGCAATATGACAAAGAGTGAAAAATTTAAGGGGGTCTGAATACTTTCCGTACCCACTGTAGTTTAGATTTAGTGTTTTTTTTTTTTTTTTTTCCCCAAAATAAAGAATGGTGAAAATCATATTCTACTTTCTGTGATATGTATTTTGAACTAGAGAGAAAATAACTGTGAATTGCCTATTCGTTTATTTTTCATTCAGGAGTTCCTTAAAATCATATTGGGACATTTTATTTGTGCAAGCCATTTTGCAGAGAGAAGTGAAAAAGCAGAGATAAATTTACAAAGTGATGGGCAATCAAGTCATCAGAATTTCTCAGCACAAAAAGATCTGTGGTTTTGTGCCACAATCGTGATATTCAGTATTGGATTACCTAAAACTCTCGGCAATTGCAGTCAAATTGTAAAGAAAAATAGAGGGTTGTTAAATTGATTACATTGTTAAGAATGATTACAAATGACTCTGTACCAAATGGCTTTTTATAAAAGAATGAATCAGTTTTGCAATCAATTGTGCTTTGAGGACCAGAAATGAATCATTTTAGGGAGAAAAAAAAAAAGAGTCATTTGAGAGTGGCATAAGAAGCGTTTGATAAGTTTCTTAATTTTCTTCAGAGATTGCAGCTTCCTAATCTTTCGAGGCCACCTCTGAATGAACTTTTCTGTCGCCAGCGAAATTGGTGTGCGTATTTACCTCAGGCAAAACTAAACAGCAATATCCTGCATATGCAAATGAAACTCAAACCAGTCATATGCAACCTTATTAACATGCAGAAAAAATCATGTTGCCACTTTGAGTTCAATGAGTCATCAAGATGGTGTTGCTAACAGACAATTAAGACAAGCAGGGGGGTATTTTACAGATACTTTCTTTATCCATACAAATTAAATCCTGCTCAATCTGCAGAGATTTCTTCCAGTCCCTTGCTTGCCTTTGAGAGCGAGCTAAAATTACATAGTATTATGAATGTCTCAACCACTGGGAAATTAACAGATGTTCCTCAACACCCCCTTGCATGACACTATTTCCAACAAACAACCAAAATTAAGTTTCCCAGAGCATCACGAGTGTGGATAACACAATGACCCGATATTCTCCAAGGCCTGCGAATTATGGCCTTCTGTGCTGACTCCACAGCTACGGTATTAGCCTGTTTGCTGCCCTGAGACTTACAAATCCTGTGTCTGAAATCCAATTCAATGACTTCACAGACAGCATTTTAGTATGAAGGATAGTGGGTTCAGACAGATTTTCAAGGCATCATATCTTCATGTGGAAGCACACCCTGAGGTGGAACACAGCGTGACTCTGAAAATGGACACTATCAAACTATTATGGCTGGGTACTGACACAGATTTCTCGATTTGATTCGATTCTGATCTTGATTTGATTAAATTCTAATTCATTTAGAAATAAATGTGCATTTTTCATTAGAAAAAAAAAAAAAAAAAACCTCTCTCAACTAATGCTGTAAACTACGGAAGAGGATTATGGCCAAGCAATAATAAAAAAAATAAAACCATCTCGAGATTAAAGTCGTTGAATTTCGAGAAAAAACTCGTTACATTTCGAGAAAAAGTCGAAATAAAATGTTGAGAATAAACTCATTAAATTACGAGAAAAAAGTTGTTAAATTACGAGAACAAATTCGTTAAATTATGAGAAAAATGTCGTTAAATTTCGAGAAAAAAGTCTAGATAAAATGTTGAGAATAAACTCATTAAATTATGAGAAAAAAAATCGTTAAATTACAAGAACAAATTCGTTAAATTACAAGAACAATACATTCATGATCGATGTATTGACACAAAGACATCATTATAATATACAATATAGTAGTGGTAGGGACTACAAAAAGCTTCTTCCGGGGTTAGTGACATCTCTAACCCTAAAAATAATGTATACAATTAACATAAACCCTGCCCCTGAGAACACATAACAAAGGGGGCGAGCCCATGTTGGAAGAGGAAGAGTTGCTGTAGTAGAGTGTTTTTGTCATGCCGTCATTTTACGCCGGACTGCTTCACAAACGAGGGTCAATTCAATGCTGGATTTGCGCAAAAGATTAACATGACGGCACATGCTAGTGGATGAGTTGAATCAACTCCACAGCAACTACATAAATTTATCCACTAACCATTCAGAAACGTCCAGTTGCATTCTAAAAGTTGTAACTTTTTCCTGAGTCTCTCCATCAGTGTCCGACTCCAGTTTGAACAATGTAAAGCTGCTGAACACCATTACATCATTGTAGCTACATGTAGCTATGAGATTCTTCAGCTTTGTTGTTGTTGAGCAACCGAAACGCAAACTGTTAAAGCTCCGCCCTCTTCTGGAAAGTGGGCCAGGAGCAGCAGCTTATTTACATTTAAAGGGACACACACAAAAACGGTGTGTTTTGCTCACACCCAATAGGGGCAAATTTGACAAGCTATAATAAATGATCTGTGAGCTGAAACATCACAGACACAGTCCGGGGACACCAGAGACTTACATTACATGTTGTAAAAGGGGCATTATAGGTTCCCTTTAAATTAAACAGCTTGATTATGGATTACTGTTATGATTTAATACATCTTGAAGCTTAAAAATATTGATTGCCTAGACATTCAATGGATGGACAAGAGAATTTTAGATAATATGAGATATATGATATATACTGTATACTGCAGCAACATGCTTTTTTTCCCCCCATGCAAACGAATGAGCTGTGAACATTAAGAGGCTTTGAGGCATTACGTGGCATGTTGTCCACAAGCTGTTTTATAGATGTCTTGCCAACGTTGAAACACGCAAGTTCGGTAAGTTGTATGTTATCTTTAATACCTACATTCTGATGTTCATTTATGTTTATTTTGTGCTATAAATAGTAGCAAACAGGAGGAGATGATGAGCTCATGTGCTCTAAAGTATAGCGGCTACAGCGATGATAAAATTGACTAAATTTAAATATCTGATTACAATATTAATTTACAAGCCTAATGTCTACATAGGCAGTAAGATAAATATTTAATGTTCTCTTTGACATTAAATTTACTCTTGTATGAAAAAACAAAACATGGCTAAGATATTAGTCTGTGAGCTTGATTTCCTGTTAAATTGTGTTTTTAAACATTATATTGATAATGAAACCAGACAGAGCAGTTCATGTGCTTCAATTTTTTAACAGACTAAATTGCTGACCTAGAACAAATTCAAGTGAGCTTTAACCATAACCAGTCAAATACTTCAACTTGAAATAGAATCACAATAAAAAAAGGACACAATTTTTACATTTTTGAATTAATTTACTTTATCAAATGGTCCTTCAGCTTCTTTGTATTCTATCTACCTACTGCAGAAATGAATGCTACGTTTTTGTGTTACAGATTTGAAACTAAAATTTATTCAGATGTGCCTTGATGCCTTCCTGCTTCCATATGCTGTCGGCAAAGGCAGCACTTTTCAACTTTCAGACACAGCCACAGAAGAAAAGGGAGAGTGTGTAGAATAGATTAATCCTACTCAGACAGTGTGGAAACTCTAGCTGGACAGTGGTTGATGATTCAGAGGCTTCAATCAGAGCACACAGGAGATGAGGTAATCTGAAGTCAATAAAGGCCAAGCAGACTGAAGGGTGAAAGCACAAGCACTAGTCGACTTTAAAAATAATTGAGCTATCAAAAATGAACCAAAATAGGCACTAACTGGTAAATTAAGTCCCCGATATACTTAAGGCGAAGTTCTTTTTTGTTCTTCGTTTAGGGGTAAAACAGCGAAATACTGTTATCAAACATCTGATGCCGCCCACACTGCTGAGAGCGATGGTTAGATGAATATGTAAGTATGTACTATGCATTTTTTTATCGAAAGCATAAGAAAAGCATCTGACAATAACATCATGGGTATGTTAGCACGAGCTCTGCAAATTAGCACTCCAGTAAAGTCACGTCACGTTTATTTATATGACATTTTATTCAACGTATTGCTTAAAAGCAAGCCGCTTTACAGTATCAAACATGAAAAACAGTGTCAGTGCATCATTTCTATCCAGTGTGTTCATTTTGTTCACCCACGGAGATCTTACCTCGACACACGAAATGAGTCAGAGAACTTTTCCATTTTGAACTCCCAAAACAACCTCCAAACAAACTTCGTTTTGGCCTGATTTTGTTCAAAATGACGTCACATCAGTTCGTTCTTTGATTTTGTTTGAAGTATATCGGGGCCTTTAATTACAGTGAGGGGTGTTCGATTCCAGGTTTTCGACACCGACTCCCGCTGTAGGAGTCGATGATATCGACTCCATTTACTTTACATCAAATCAGGGTCATAAATAAGGCAAGATGGCAGTCCTTACACACATAATTCATTTATTTTTCCCTGACATGAAGCCTTAAAATCCCCTCATTAAAACAACACACGTTTAGCGTGACTGTCCAAATTAGCCTAAATTAGAGATGACTTATGAATATCAATGTTGCTACCTAATCAATTGCCGATACCTAATTTTACAGAGAGAAAAGTCACGAAAAACATTTGTGGTCAAGTATTATGTCAGAATGAAAAAAACGAGAAAGAAGGGATTCTTTACAGAATTCATCTCATTATAATGGTCAGGTGATTGTGCTAAACGCACATTATCAAAAGTGCTTGGACAGGAGAGTTAAAGATTCTAAAATGAATACATTACATACAAAAATGCATAGAATAATGTAATTGATGTGTTTATTGTTGATGTGAGTTTTTTATTATAATTTATGGTTCGTTTAATGATTATGAACCCAGTTAACCATGAAAAATCAAATCTATATTCATTGCATTAATAAGCTACCATCAATACTAAAGCTGGCACGGAGGTACAGTATGTATAATTACAAACTAAAGTCACTATGACTGTTATCTATTTCTAAAGCAAGCTACATGTAAGATAAATATATTTGAGTTCCTGCGACAGCTCTCTGACGCGATTCGTCAGTGTCCGAATTCCTTGCTTCATTTTGTTCACTCCTTGCTTCTAGTGCACTCAACTGCAATGCATATATAGGCTATATATATATAATGGATTCGTAAATCAGTAAACAAGTGAGCGATTTCGGACACAGCAACAGAGTCAACACCGAGAGTCTTTTCCTGTGCTGGAGTCGACCCCGACTCTGGGGCTATTCTGGGGCTCATCGACACTTTTGAAGTTGACTCCCCATCACTAATCACAGTCATGTGGTTGCAGAATGGACTAAATATATAGTCAATGCCTTCGCAAAGCAGCACAATTGTGATTTTACAACCATAGGTACAATATGATGCAATTTGCAGAGGCCCCAGAGCCCAATTTGTCCTTTTTTGGAGGGGTCCAAAGATGATTGTTTTTGAAATAGATACATATAAGATGCTGAAATATAGGTTGGGTTCAACACTGGGGGAAAAAATACACAATATGCATATGTATGAGGGTTAATTGGAAGAAAGATGCCTTGTGCGGGTCAGAGCTGGGCAGCCTTAATGGCTGTCCAAAGTCCTGTTGTCCTTTCCACACCAACTTGCAGACAAAAGGGGAATCTGGGATTAGACCCTGCAGATGTTGAGGTGCCAAATTCCTGACAATTTCTACAAAGAGTTGAGAAATAACTAGTTTCATCAGGCACAGTTTGTGATCTTTCTGTATGTGTAGAATATCTGAATGACCTACAACATTTCGTAAATGTGGGAAATACTGTGTCCCAATGCACTGGTCTTGACATTCAATTTATAGAGTGATTAATGAACTAGGCATAATTTCAACATGATTTTGATTTATAATCATTTGTAATATATATATATATATATATATATATATTATATTTATTATTTTTTTTTTTTTTTTTACACAAAACTGAATTAGGAAAGCATAAGAAGGATTAGTGTACAACAGCTCTATGTCATGTGACAACAAAATATTTAAAGGTGCCATCAAACGTTTTTTTTACAAGATGTAATATAAGTCTAAGGTGTCCCCTGAATGTGTCTGTGAAGTTTCAGCTCAAAATACCCCATAGATTTTTTTTATTCATTTTTTTTAACTGCCTATTTTGGGGCATCATTAACTATGCACCGATATATAGGTTGCGGCCCCTTTAATTCCCGTACTCCCCCGCCCACGGAGCTTGCGCTTGCTTTAACCAGCATAAACACAGTTTACACAGCTAATATAACCCTCAAAATGGATCTTTACAAAGTGTTCGTCATGCATACTGCATGCATGCGTCAGATTATGTGAGTATCGTATTTATTTGGATGTTTACATTTGAATCTGAATGAGTTTGAGGTTTTGCTCCGTGGCTAAAGCTAACATTACACACTGTTGGAGAGATTTATAAAGAATGAAGCTGTGTTTATGAATTATACAGACTGCAAGTGTTTAAAGCTGAAATAGCGACGGCTCTTGTCTCCGTGAATACAGTAAGAAACGATGGTAACTTTAACCACATTTAAGAGTACATTAGCAACATGCTAACGAAACATTTAGAAAGACAATTTACAAGTATCATTAAAATATCATGGATCATGTCAGTTATTATTGCTCCATCTGCCATTTTTCGCTGTTGTTCTTGCTTACCTAGTCTGATGATTCAGCTGTGCACAGATCCAGACGTTACTGGCTGCCCTTGTGTAATGCCTCGATCATGGGCTCATTGGGCTGGCATATGCAAATATTGGGGGGCGTACATATTAAATGATCCCAACTGTTACGTAACAGTCAGTGTTATGTTGAGAATCGCCTGTTTTTCGGAGGTCTTTTAAACAAATGAGATTTATATAAGAAGGAGGAAACAATGGAGTTTGAGACTCACTGTATGTCATTTCCATGTACTGAACTCTTGTTATTTAACTATGCCAATATAAATTAAATTTTTAATTCTAGGGCACCTTTAATGTTGCAAAATGTTTATGGTTTCATTTGTTATTTTATAAATTCAGGCTAGAATGGAGTTTACTACTTACTGATCTCATTAGTATTCATACCGAACGTTTCCATGTCCAACATACACTGACACACTCAATATACCAGCAGCATCTAAAATGTATAAGTATTTACATAATGCATGCACAGCTTTAGAAACATAAGCATGTTCATTAATCCTTAATATTATATTTACATCATAAATATATTTGTATTGTTACATTTTACAAATACATAAACTGATTTGAGCCCATAACCCCACTCCTACCTTAAACACAACCTTCTCAAGAATATAAAAACTAATTTCTTACATTACATTGTACAATCAAAACAGCCAATGTGGAGTGCAAATAGGACTGAAAATTGTTTAAATACAACAAAAAGTATAATGGATATTATTGTGTTGTGGCTTCAAGAGGTGGAAAATTATATATATTTGAATGAGGAACATCCAATCCTGAGCTCTGACATTGCTAAGCGCTCGCTATCATTTTGGAGCGCAGAGGGAGGAAGAAAGCATTAAGCAACTAAGGAATGCAGATAAAGCATTTTGGAGAGAAAGGAAATGAAAAGGTGAATGACATGGGTGTGAAAAGACAAAAAGGAATAAAACAGATTTGTAAAGGGCACCATTTACAAATCTATCGTACTCCCTACCAGGCTCGGATTCAGGGATTAGACCGTATTACTTAGGATGCTTTTGTGTAGGCAAATCCTGGGTGGAAAGAAACCCAGTGAGGCTTCTGCTGACAAGAAAGGGGAAAAAATAGATCCTCTGCAAAACCTTGTGCTTTCCATCTCCCTATCTGGCCTATCTTTTCACTTTCAACGTTCTGTGCTCATTCTCTTTTTACTCACAGCTCTCCCTCTTTTTCTCTCACTGTCATGCTCTGCCTTTTTAACACTCTCACACATGCAGTCTATGGAATATGCCCGGAGATCCTTTTTTTTTTTTTCTCAGAGCACACTCATTGTGCAAACCTTATTAGCTTCACACTCGCCTTCATCTCTCCAGCAGGCTGCTGAAGTTTTATGAGAAATTTTAGGCCCCATTGTTTTTGCGTGCAAACAAGCAAAAGTGTGAAAACAATACCGAATGAAATGCAGGAAAATGAGCCTCAAGAAATTGCTTTCTAATATATATGTATATATATATATATATATATTATATATATATATATATATATATTCATTTCTTTATTTAACGAGAAAGCAGCAGCAATATATATATATATATATATATATATATATATATATATATATATATATATATATATATATATATATATATATATATATATTAATTTTCATTCATTTTCATTCATTTCTTTATTTAACGAGAAAGCAAAAAAAAAAAAAAAAAAGGAAAAAAATAAAAAAATAAAAATACAATCAAGGATAACAGCAGCAATTTACCAAAGGATAAAGCACATAATCTGTAAAAAAAAAGTAACTTAAACTCATTTAGTGATGGAAGCACAGTCAGCTTTAAGACATTTTGTAAGGTATTCCAAACAGTGGAAGCATTATATTTAAAACCTTTTTTACCTAGCTCTGTTCGAACTCGAGGAGCTTTAAGATATAATAAATTGTTTGATCGAAGATTGTAACAAACATTTGTGTTTGAAAAGCTAAGAGACAAGTAAGATGGACCAGTCACCCAGACTTATATATAAAACAATACCAAGTAAAAGTTCTTTGAGTATACAAAGATGGCAACTCAGCCTTGTTGTATAAAGTGCAATGATGTGCTTGATAGCTATAACCAGTAATAAAACGTAAAGCACTATGATAAACAGTGTCAAGTTTTTTTAAATAATGTACTGGGGCAGTCATGTAAAGCAGATCTCCGTAATCCAATAGTGGTAAAAAGGTTGCAGATACCAAATATTTCCTTGCACTAAAAGAAAATAAAGTTTTGTTTCTGAAATAAAAATCCAATTTAAGCTTAAGTTTTGAAAGTAATTTATCAATGTGCGGCTTAAAGGTTAATCGATTATCAAATAAAATACCCAGGTACTTATAAGTCACAACACATTCAATTTTTGCTCCCTGAGAAGATATTATATCAGGAAGATTACTTGATAGAGCTTTAGAATTTGAAAAAAAAATCATTAGTTTAGTTTTATCTATATTTAAAACTAGTTTAAGTTGACATAGACGAGATTGAACAATATCAAACGCTAAATATAAAGTTAATATGCCAGTTTCGTATTATTTCTGTAAACAGACAGAAATAGGGTCAATATAAGGAACTTAAACCTGGGTGATGGTTTCAAAAGCTTCAGTATTCAAACCCTCGTCAATTAGAATAATTTTTATGAGTTCTGTACTCCAAACAAACAAACAAACAAAAAATAACAATGTGTTTGCTATACTGTAGCTGTTAGGTAAACAAGTGAACACAATAAATTCACACTAACTCACATTCAAACAAGAGTCAACTGGTTAATCTGGGTAGATTTTTACTGTAAATTTGAACTGTACTCTCAGGACAGGAGTATTTTTTCATGTCAGACTGGGGAAAGTTGTTACATATGTTGCAAATGTTATACGTTTATTAATTAAAAAGTTTGTTGGCCAAAACAATAGTTTATAATTGGTTTCATAATATATTTTAGTATTTACATTTTGGTGAAAAGGTGCCAGGTTCCATTGTAACAATTTGTTTATTTATGTAATTTTTATCGGGCAATATTTGTGGAGTGTTATTGAAGTGTGACACATAGCCCCACTCTCCCCTTATTACGAAGACATGAAAAAGTACTGCATAACAGGAATATCTGAGCTATGAGATCTCGCTCGGCCTCTCATTTCTCATTCATATGAAAGCTGCATGCAATATGATTCATGCAATTTGCATTTTTTTTCAACTGCTTACACAGAAAATCCTTACTTGTCACACAATTTCTGAAACCTGCCACTAAAACACCAGAACCACACACCAAATCTGCAAAACCATACACTAAATCTCAGCCTTTGACTCAGTTTTCAATTTCATAAAACACTTTCTGCAAAACACAACACACAATTCTCTATTCTTCATTTTGTAAGAGATGTGTGCAATTCTTGGATTTGTGCGTAAAGTTTTGAAAAAAAAGTGGCAAAATTTTGAAAATGTGTGTAAGCAGTTAAACTGTAATTCATGCCACTACACATTACTGGAACATGCCTCTATGTTATGTCGGACCTTCAGTATATAAAATGGTTCTTCATAATAGTACCCTACAGTGACAAGCTCTAGTTCCTTTTTATTTGCTGCTTTAGAGGCTTTTCCAGACATTTTATGCTGCAAGAGCGACTTACAGCAGGGTTTTCAAACTGGGTGGGGTCCAGAGACCCCCTCACGGGGATGATCATATCTGGGGTCCGTGGCATCTAAAAGATTAAAACCCCTAAATGCACCAATAGTCAGGTCATAAAACAAACCCATTAGGTTACACCTAACATTGTCTTTAATTGCAAGAATTCCTGGTTATCTGTCTTCTCACTGCATTGAATTGAAAAACTCTGCAAAAGGGAACAATGTCTACAACTGTAAACAGTCTAGGCTAAGCCGGGCTACAGTAAGGGGCACAAATGCAGCCAGATAAAAGACAATTGCTTCAACTGAAGATGCATTAGGCCTACATAGCACTGTCTGCAAATTATAACTGGTTGTCTATGGCAGGTTTCTTGATATACTGTTACGGCCAAAGCACTGTCAAATCAACTGAACATAATGAATGTGTGAAAATAATCCCCTTAAGAAAAAATGCCATGTTTGGCTGCCACCAATGAATCGTAAAAAGAAAACCAAGCAACTGTGAAAACCTCTGATTTGTCAAGTGTCAAAATGATAATCATTTATTCCAGGAAGGGCACAACATCAGCCCTTAATGATATATCTGTGAGACAAGCGAGACAAGCTAACAGGCCTCTGCTATCAATGGCTAAGCCAGTGTGCTGAAGCATACTGAATAGAATAACATAAACTCACTTTTAGAGTAAATAAGAGTTCAATTCTCCCCTTTTTGGATGCAACACTTTTAGTTTGACTTCATGAACGCTAAACAGCATTGTTTCGGACGTCACATGACCAACTGACTTGACACATTCAAAAAAAAAAAAAACATATGTGTTTAATCATATGTACTACTACCTAATGGTTAAATTTTATGTACTTGTATGGATTTTTATGCCAAAAACTTCTTGAGGAGGCTGCTGACAAGTGATTATACCCAGGGGTTAAATTGGGATTTGTTGTGTGGGGGGGCTCTGTGGTTTCAGGGGTGCATGTGTATACGAAGACTACAAAATCGTAACAATTCACAAACTAAAATATAACAAGTTAAGAGAGTCCTCTGCTATGAACACTAAAATGCTGATCAAAATCATTCTATAGATGTTGGTAGTGTACAAAGCTACATCTGATGACAATAAAATCTTTCTGTAGGCCTGTGCCTTCTCCTTTGTGTCAGTTTCAAATATAAGAGTGATGCTGCCATTAAAGGAGAGAATATAAATACAAAATACAGCGCTCGACATTAAGCCTTGTTTTGGGCTTGTCCCTTGGACAACTAAAATGGTCATTTACTTGTCAGAGTAAAAAATATTTACAAAAGTGTGTTGTAAATATAGTTTATTCTGAAACAAGCAACATTCTCATAAATTTTATCAGCAGTGATATATTTAAATCTGCATATTTATGTTATTTACCCTGGGGGTATTTTATTAACCTTTTATAAAGGGCACCCCCCCCCCCCCCATTCTAATTAAATTTATGTTTAATCGTTTATTTCAAATTCTTACATTTGATAAATTAAAATAGTAAGACACTATAGGGCTGTTACAAAAAAATTAAAAATTAAATAATTTACACTGAAAAAGTACAACTGCATTCAATAATGTTATGAGATTCTTTAAATATTTTTGAATATACAAATAAGACATGTTGGTGGGAAATTTATACTTTTAAACATGAAATTAAACCGCCAGTAGATGGCGGCAAGTGACCGTCTTAATGAGTGAGCCACTGAGTCATTTATTCAAACGATCCATTCATTCAAAAGGCTGAATCAAGAATGAAGCAGTTGTTTATGATTGGGCCATTGAATCTTCACTCAACCGATTCGTTCAAAACACTGAATCATTCTAAACGGCTGAGCGTAGCTGCGAGATGCGCTGGTTCTGCCCTGTTTGGAACTATTTTCGCTGCTACAATAGAACAAAAACAGGCAATATTGCACCTAAAACGTAAGTGATTAATATTAATTACTTGTTTATTGAACTGTTGTATGAAATTATTGTCAATTTCAATCAAGGTGATATTCAGGAATTCAACACTTTCGGTCGTGTGATGCTTAACTTTATCATATGTCGTAAATAGCAAGCTATAAAAACCCCACATATTGAATTTTTATTTCAACATGATAACTGAGTTTCTTTGTGTGAGCAGAGCTCATCTCCTAGAGCAATAGGCTATCACCGCCAATATTACAATATTTGGTTGTTATTGTCATTTTAATCAAGCTACTTATCTGGTCAGTCAAGTCAAATTTTCTTTTTAACCCCTGATTATACCGGGGTCCTTTGAGAGTTTCCCCATGGCATGATCTAATGTTTCATTAATAAAGTCTGCTCTTGTGTCAACTCAACACGCATGCGCTGTGGTGTTCTCGTGAACGCTTCATTGGAGATTAATTTTTTGTCCTTTGAAGTTTCCCCATAAAGTTTCATAACTAAAGTGCTCTTATGTCAACTCAACACGCATGCGCCGTGGTGTTCTCATGAACGCGCATTGGAGATTAATTTTTTGTAAATAAAGTTGTGAATTATGTTTTTTTGCGCAAACAAAGCACTCATGTCACTTCATAAATTTGAGGTTAAACCACTGGAGTCACATGGATTACTTTAATGATGTCTTTACTGCCTTTCTGGGGCTTGAAAGTGGTAGTTGCGTAGGCTGTCAATGGAGGGACAGAAAGCTCTAATTTCATTAAGGGTTAGTTCACACAAAAATGAAAATTTTAAAAGCCTAAATTAAATTTGTTCATCATATAAAGCAGTTGAGTCTCTTTAGATAATTTGGACTAAACCATTCAATTTATATGGATTAGTTTTATGATCTCTTTATGAACTTATTGAAGGGTCGAAGTGGAAGTTAAATAGCTGTCTATGGAGGGACAGAAAGCTCTCAGATTTCATCAAAAATGTCTTTATTTGTGTTCCGAAGATGAACGAAAGTCTAACGGGTTTGGAATGACATGAGGGTGATTGGTTTTTGGTTGAACTATCCTACAATGGATCTTTTTTTTTTATTTATTTTTTTTATTCCCAACCCTAGATTTTACTTTGATGGTTCCTAAGCTAACTGTAAATAATCATTTATCACATTGTGCTGAATCATACACCCATTTACAAAAGTCTGTGAGTTAGATCTATTTATCAGACAAGGTTTATACCAACTCTGCTATGTTGCACTAGAAGCAAAGCAAAATAAATGTTTGCAATATGCATTTTTAAGTAATGCACAACACCGACTTCAGCAAAACTTATATGCAAAACCTGGTCATTTCACCGCCTCCTTGTAACAGTCATGCATAATTCATCAATGTTTATTACCATGCTAGCCAAATTACCAAACCCAAAGCGTAAATATCATAAGTCTTCTGGCATCTTAAAAGTGCAGATGCTCCGCTTCACCGTGCCTGATTTTTCCATCTTACTGTTTGTTCCCTTAATGACGCCTGTCTACGAGTGTGACGCTTCTGCTGTGAGTCCCTCGCACACCTTTCATCCTGCAAATTAACTTTCAAATATGTATGGTGAAATTACAGTGCCAGTAAGCGCTTGAAACGGCACTGTCAAATTTGAGCCACTTTAGTCATTGCTCGCTTCACTCTCAGGTTTTCATTCACTACCTTTGCTTGGACTCCATGAAGCAATGACTGTGTGACTAATCAATTTAAATGCTCTCCCACTGGTTCTCATGTCGGGTTGGATTCATCTTTGCTACTTTAGTAAACGTGATATGAGGTGGAGTCCTATTGTACTGCTTCTTATCTTCTTATCTTCTTCTACACCTTTATCTTCCTCATCTCTTCCTCATCATTCTCTTCCTCGGCTAATCAGTTCATCTGACTATTTTCTTCAAGGTCATTGGCAGCGACAGGTTTTTTTTCTGTATGAGCTGTAATGCAATCTTTCTGTCATCTTCTAAAGGTGTTCTCTCTCTCTCTCTCTCTCTCTCTCTCTCTCTCTCGATCAACAAATCACACTCATATTCCTCACAGGCTAGTTTGAGATGCAAATCCTATTTAAATCTGTCACTTGCTGACAAGCGCACCACAGGCCTGAGAAATCAAGAGCGACCTGTGTCAAGTGATCATGGCAATTCACAAAACAAGAACAAAAATATGTTATGTTATGCGCTAAGATGCGCTCTGTGGCTTACAGTACAATACAGGGATAAAACTCGATAATGCTACTGATCCCTGATAATCACATGATTAATGCTTCTATCCTATACACTTTTACAGCGAGACAATAGCATTGAGTTCCTTCAAGCACACTTCAAATGCATTATTACAGAATATGTATGGATTTATTAATATGGAATTATGCAGTGGTATAAATGATCATCAGGGTTTGACTTTGAATATGATCCCTTGTTATTAGTAGTGCTGCTGACAGAAATGATATTCACCACTATTCAAAAGTTGTTAGATTTTATAATGTTTTTGAAAGAAATCTTCTTATGCTTACCAAGACTGCATTTTAGGGCTGCTTGATGTTGAGAAAAAACTGACTTTGAGATATTTTGTTTTTCTGGGATATATATTGTGATATGAAATAAATTCACCAGATCACTTGAATAGCTCTTTTTGGAAATAATAATTCTAGAATGATTGGGGTGATTTAAATGAAATAAGCGGTGCTTTTTATTTTTTCAGGTAAGTATTCAGGTACAGAAAATGAATAATCAAATGTAAAGTAACACTGTATAGTCTTCACTATATAAATTGAATATAATTAATCTGTGTTAAAGCTGCAAAAGTGATTTTCTCTTTGTATTTTGTTTGATAACATTCATGACAGAAAGCAGCAAGAATATTAGCCTGCTGTCACTTTAAGACTGAATGCGTGGATCCAATATAATTTGTGTTACTTAAGCCATAAGCAACTGTGTTTACAAAGATACTCGCGGTAGTTTATTTGATCAAAAATACTGTAAAAATGGTAATATTGTGAAAAATATTATTACAACTTAAAATAACTGTTTTCTATGTTAATATATTTTAAAATGTAATTTATTCGTGCATGGCACTGCTGAATTTTCAGCAGCTATTACTCCAGTCTTCACTGTCACATGATCCTTCAGAAATCATTTTAATGTTTTTGCTAAATAAACATTGAAAACAGTTGTGCTGCTTAATACTAGGGCTGGGCGATATATTGCATGCGATTGTCACGCGCATTTCGTCAGTAAAGCCGGTTCCCTGATTAGGGCTGCAACAAACAATTATTTTGATAATCGATTAATCTATCGATTATTAGAACGATTAATCGATTAATCTTTTATTATTGCACTGATTAATCAGTAAGCTTTGTTTGATTATTCTACTTTAGCAATTAGTTAAAATATTGAGTTATACTGTACTTTAACTAGTAAATAAAACAAGGAAATCACTTCAGCTTTTAAAAGTGTATTTTTAATAATTTTCAAGCCAACTGAGTAGACCAATTAGCCTGGTAATACCAGACTCTGCTACTTCACTTTGCTTCGTAGACAGAGTCTGGAATGGCATAATAGAGAAGTGTTTTCTCTCTCGCTAGGGGACGCTTGTCTGAAGTTTAAAATCATTGGTTACCCGTAAGCCAATCAGATACGTTTAGTTATGACGTATGTTATCCGCCTGTACAGCCGCATCGAAGCACAGACATCATGCATCGAACTCAAATCTATGATTGAACTTCCACTGTAAACCTGTTGTAAACACATGATGATGTGAGCGAAATACCGGAGTGAACATGGCTGTAAACGACTTTTGCAGATTATGCGAAGTTAATGCATCCCGAAGTTTGCATCCCGTGTCTCGTTTCCCATTTCCGCGGTCGTTTCGGTTTTCGATTTCTCTAACCTACAATGTAAAACTCGGCGCTTAGCATCTACGTCACGGCTCTCAGCCCGCCCTCTGTTCGTTGATTGACCCGGCTGTTTCCAGACCGGTGGCAAACACAAAGCTCTGACGCTGTATCAGACTGAGTACAGAAGCGAAATGAAATTGAGCGGAAGTAGGAAGTCTGACGTAGTCAGGCTATAGACCAATATCCTTCAGGTTAAAAAAATATAATGTAATTATGTGGGTTTTTTTTGAAAAATGAAACAACAACATACATACACACACATATTATATATCATATTATATATATATATATATATATATACCATACACACACACACACACAAACTATCGAGTTTATAGTCATTGAATGGCTTTCCTGAGGTAAATGTTACATTTTGTGTGATATATTTGTTTGCAAGTTTTATTGACTTCTTTCTGCAGTTAAAACTCGGATTAAGTGATTACAATAGAGATGGATTCATTTCAGTAAGTTCAGTAAGTACTTTTTGATGTATATTTTTTTCCGATATTGCGTAGCTTGTCCGTGATCTACGGCTCTGTCTATTAAATGCCGCTCCATTTGAAAGCAGGTAATGGCGATTTAGCGGTAATCAGGAAACCGGCTTTACTGACGAAATGCGCGTGACAATCGCATGCGATATATCGTCCAGCCCTACTTAATACAATGCAATACAATGTTTAAATACTATTTAAAAACAACTGAAGTTGACCTAAGTGTTAATATTTTGATGGAAACAGTTATCCCCCCCGATACCAGACGTGGAATAAGGGTCTTATCTAGCGAAATGATCGGTCATTTTCGAAAAAAAAAAAAAATACAACTGTATATGCTTTAAATAAACAGATTATCGCCTTGCGCATGCTTCCGCTTTCCGCATTCTTCAAAAAGCTTACACTGAATGTCCCATTGACATTCCCACAATTCCCTGCGTGACACTTCACATTTGATATATTTTCGTTGAAATAACTCTGTTTCTTCTTAGTTTTTCTCATTTTTTTCTAATCAGTTATGTACATTAGGGTTTTATGTTACATCTAATGTTGTTAAATTAATGTTTATTGCATTTTTAAAATTTCATGCATGTTACCATGATGGTGTTTAGTGTGTGTGTGAATGACACTGTGTGCACCTTCTATATATTAGTATTGTCCTCCTCAGCTTTTGGAAAAGCAGCTTGTGATGAACTTTGATTCACCATGTGACTCTTATCACCACTGTGTTTGATGACTGTCAGTGTATATAAAGGTACAAAACAGATATTAGTACTTCATTAGGTTGGTAAATTAACATTATATCAGTTAATGAAATACGTTATTTTACTGTAAATTTAACAGATTTTTTTTTACGTTGCTACTGTATTTTTTACGGTAAAGTTCTGGCAAACACAGCTGCCGGTTTTTTACCGTAAATTTTACTGGGATTTTTTTTACAGTGTATTCAACTTATGGAACGAACACAGCGTCAGTTCCGTTTTTTTTCCGTAAGTAGAATAGGGAAGGCGTAGGACATACAGCTTTTTGAAGAATGCGGAAAGCGGAGGCACGTGCAAGGCGAAAATCTGTTTATATAAAGCATATACAGTTGTATTTTTTTTCGAAAATGACAGATCGTTTCACTAGATAAGACCCTTATTCCTCGTCTGGTATTGTTTAAAGCCCTTTGAAGCTGCACTGAAACTGTAATTTTGACCTTCAACCGTTTAGAGGCCAGTGAAGTCCACTATAAGGAGAATAATCCTGGATTGTTTTCATCAAAAACCTTAATTTCTTTTCGACTGAAGAAAGAAGGACATGAACATCTTGGATGACATGGGGATGAGTAAATTATCAGGAAAATTTTATTTAAAAGTGGACTAATCCTTTAGATAAGAACACTTGTATGCAATTATTTGTGAATGAGGCCCACTTTGATCAGTAAGCAGTAAGTCAAAGTGCTGTCTTTTCATGTATTTTAGATTCCAGTTAATGTTACAATATAGATTTATTTAGCCTGGATAATCCTGTAAAACTTCCATTTACTTCAGGGACACTGCGAATTCACATCCAAAGAGATCTTTAGGAGAACAATGCTTACTACTGCATTTTCTGTCAAAACAATGATATTTCTCTGACCTCCATTTAAGAAGTTAATCTTCTTGAGGTATTTCTGTGCCTGTCCAATGCCGCTCTCACTTTTCATCTTCTGTTCTTGTGTTCTTCTGCTGTCACCTCCTGCCCTCTTTTTAGCTATACCCTCTTCGCCTTCTCTAAAGCAATTCCTCCTGAGAGCTGCACTCTTGTCATTTATATGTCCAACACCAAGTCCCTGTGCGGTCCTCGTGACCTCTTCTGTGTACAACAACAAACCTGAGCTGCGCTGTTGCATGTAATAGCATGTAATCACTCTGACCCCATGACCTGTGCGGGTCTGCCGGGATGAGATTGGAAGTGAGACTCGTATTCTTGTCCTTTACTAACTGCCCCCAGCCATCACACTGAGTCAGGCATCATATTCTCAGTCTTGCCCTCTATGCTGACCCTCAGTTTTTGTCTGTATGATTTGGCCCTCCTGATTACAGGGATATAAGGCTGAGATGTCAGAACATGTCTGTGTCATTTTCAACCTGATGTCAGTCTCAAGTGAGTGGGGATAAAAAGATTTGGCAGGGCCCAATAACAGTATGGCCTGATGACCCAGAGCTTGTGTAAGAGAGTCTTGGAAGTATCGATACTCAAATAAAAAAATACTGATACTAAGATGTTTTTTTTAACCAGTGATTTTGTTTTTTTTAACAAGATGGACGAATAACCTATGTTAGGGAATAATTGTGTAGGATAGAACTATTTTCCTGCTCATCTGAACACATGCTCAAATGCTTCAAGACAGAACCAATCAATCACAGAGAGCGTTCGCTTACTGCTGACATTGCATTCAAACAGGGGTGAATTTCCTAAAAGTATCATAAGAAAGCATTGATGATTTTTGGAAACTCGCAGCCCAGAACAATGCTCAGAGCACAGAAAAACATTATACATTTGAGTTATTTCATAATAAACAAATTGAAATTGTAGCCTACATGCAAATTTATTTAAGTTGATCGTTAAAAGTTGATCATGTTCTATTCTGTAACTAATGTTAATATAAATCATACACTGTCAGAATAAAAAGTTGCATTTTATGGGTGAAACAGCCTGTCAATCATGAAAATGAACCATGTTTTTTTTTTTTTTTTTTTTTTACAGCGACTATAGTATTGGTAGATTTCCATGGTTACCACTACAGTAAACATAATTTAACCATGCGTAAACAAAAATATAATCTAATAAGTTGCAATGAAGGCATATTAAATGTTAAAATGCCTTTCAAATATAATGTTAAAAGGTGCAATATGTACGATTTTTGCAGTAAAATACCCAAAAACCACTAGGCTAGTGATATATATTTTGTTCACTTGAGTACTTACAATATCCCAAAGGTTTCCAACTATTTGTAAATCGTGAGAAAATTGCAATTTTAACCAAGGCTCCGGGACGTATGAGGAGTCGCCTGTCAATTGCGTCATACCCGCGTTACCCTCGACACAAGCCATCCAGTATTTAATATTCTAAAATCAATCTAGCTTACTGCAGTGTGCAACAAGGGTCTCACAGCAGCCGCAGAGCGAACGCACAGAGTAACGTTATAACATCATTTTCAACACTCTCAAATGTATCTAATATTATAAACAGAGCTGTGTTACCTCATACTCATGACCGGAAAAGCGGAAGCAGCGCCGGCGACTGTGGCACAATAAAAGTTCCACTGCTCGTGAGGCGTGTGTTGAGCAATCGCTCAAGCAACCTCGTTCAGCTCCCACAACACTCGGTCCTGCTCTGCTTCATACTACAGTAAAGTTAATAATCGCATCCATGAACATGATTTCTTCCCGAGTCCTATCCCTATTCTTTTGCACCGTCCGCTGAGGTGAAGGACCACATGTCCCAAGATTCCGCGCTCAAACTTGCCGTCATCAAACTACGCCTTTGTTTTGAATAGGCCTCTAGCGACCTCTAGCGGACAGAAATCCTACATACTGCACCTTTAAGTGGGTATCTAGCCATTTTACTCTTAGTAATTTATTAAATTTAATCTATTTAAATGTAATCATTTAAAAGTTCAGTTTAGGGGTATTGGTTTCGATATTGACGATACTGGACTTTGAAAGTATCGGTATCGTATCGAAAACAAAATAAGTGGTATCACCCACATCTTGGTGAGAAAGTCTTGATATTTCAGTGAATCTGTCTTTCTACCTATTTCTAATATCTAAAATAGGCAAATTTTTGTGTTCTGTTCATTGTTGATTGTTCCTTTTTTTTTTTTTTTCTTGCCTGTCAAACCATTTTCGTTCATTGCAAATAAAGTCAAATAAAAAGCAGATAGGATCAGAAAAATTGAGCAAACAGACTTGGCTAAATTCTTTCCACGTTTTTAGAGACGGCTAAATAGGTGATAGCAGTCTTAAAGCACAATCAAATACATCAATCACTTTCTTCTGATACGATCCAGTAAATTATTCATCCTTTCCAAATAAAGGTCTCATCATGACTGCCAAGATATCAGCTTGACATATGCATTAGACCGAGAGACGGTGATGAAATCCACTTGCAAAGCTGTGAAACCTCAAACCTTATAACCTAGGGACTCGCACTTTTAACAAAATGAAAGACAGCTAGAAGAAGAAAAAAAGAGCGTAGTCAGATCAATAACCCTATCCAACCGATTCTCTGTTCTCACCGTGTTCTGCTCCCTGGTCCCTTCAGAAACGTTTTGAGTGATGACAGCATGTGAGATCGTATGGGAGCGGTAAGGCAGTCATATGGGACGAGGTCTGCTCTACGGTGTTGATTGAGGGCTCACAACAGGAGTCTGAAGGGAAAAGTGCACATGCTCTCTACCCACACTGGAGCGTGCAATCCCACCCAGAGCAGCTGCGGAGGAAGTCTGTCGAGAGTCTGCTCCAGTGTCCGGATGGAGTCGCGGGTTAATGTGGCGTCTCGTGGCAAGAGGGGGCAGGGGATGTAATTATGCTCTGGCTGAATGCTTACATTAATGAAGTTTTAGAGCTCCACGTTTCCTCAGGCCTCGCTAATGAGCCTTGCGCATAATTAGCAGCTCGCCTGATGAAGTTGTTAGGCTGAAGACTGCTTGTGATGACGTGCTCTACAGCGCCACTGATCGGCTCAAAGAAACTCACGCTGATCAAAAGCAGGCTTCCCAGATGGCTTTTATTGCATGGGGCGCGAGTGATCAGCTATATCAAGTTCTGCCCTCAGCCATCAGAGTGTCTAGTTTGTCTTACAGATCTTACAGATCAGGTCTTTTGTAGTTCAGTTCTGTTATTCTCTTCCTGGATGTGCTTTCAGCTCTTGAAAATACAGTATGAACGACATTCTGCTAATTGCTGCAATGTTCAGGCCACCCTGATGAAAACTCCAGCACATGGTGTGTGTTTGGTTGCTGGTATATGCTGGTGTCTCTACCAGGCTAACTAGCTTAACATATGCCCACCAGAAATACCATGTAGGTGGATGCTAGCATTTTCATTTGGCAGATGCCTTTATCCAAAGTGACTTGTGCAGGCTATACATTTTATCAGTTCATGCATTCCCTGGGAAACAAACCTATTACCTTGGTGTTGCTAGCAGCGGGCATTGGCCTAAACTACAACTGGACTGAATCTTTTCAAGAAGAAGTGTGTTAAGGCCTGTTCACACCAAGAACATTAACTATAAAGTATGATAAAGATATAGTTCTAAAAATCGTTCTAAATATAACAGAATAGCACTGTCCATAATGATATAGAGAAATTATATCACTGGGATCTTTTTTGTTTTCCAGCTGTTGAACGATAAAACACTGACAGCCAATCAGAATCCATTCTAATTTAAGGGTTCACACATTTAAAATGGCAGAAGACATTGCAGAGAAGTTAATCGTCGACGTCCAGAAAAATCCACCATTGTTTGTCAAACCCCCTTTTCAAGGATACTTTAAAGAAAATGGATATATGGAAAACAATCGGTCATACCCTCGGAATAAATGCTGAGAAGTATTAAAGATTAGGTCATTATGCCAAGCTAGCAAACAGTGCAAATAAAAATTACCTCAGGTATCCAGCGCTAGTTTCAACAAACATTGTCTTGCTTCCTTTGAAGTTGCAGTGAAAAAGACTAGGCGTTGTTTTTTTTATTCCACTATATTGACTAAATGTCAGCTAAATTCGCTGTTAGATTAGAACGATTACACTAGCTATTCACTCAAAACATAGCATGCTGAGGACATCTGCTGGTTAAAAACGTGTAAATGCAACAAGAACAGCAAAACACCCATAACGCACTGGACATATTGCCATCCAAGGCGACTCCCGCCAGTCTGAGATGGATACGCTTCACCAGAGTCAAATACCAACTTGCTTTAGTAGGAAATACTTCTTTAAACTTTTAGTTTAAGAGTAAACGTGCAGTGGGAGTGAGTTACTTTCGGTTTCCAGGGAAGGATCCAGCATGTTGAAGGCAGACTGGCAGCGGCTAACGGCCACAAAGAATCGCAAACGAGGAGAGAGCGTTGTAACAAAAAATCTGAAAAACCTTTATGTTTGCAGTCATTTCAAACTGAAACTGCTGTTCTGTCAGTTCCACCCAAGCAAAACGGTAAAAAGGTAAGAAAGTTGTTCCATTTTTACCATAATCAGGGGTGATTCTATGGGCCCTATTTTAACAATCTAAGCGTATGGTCTAAAGCACACAGCGCAAGGGTACTTAGGGCATGTCTAAATCCACTTTTGCTAGTTTAACGATGGGAAAAATGGTCTAAATTTGTTGTCTCTATTCTCTTAATTAGTAATGGGTGTGTTTTGGGTGTAATGTGAAATAAAACAAATAGGGTCTCATCTGCCATTCTCTTTAAAAACCAGTTGCGCTCGCGCCATGGCGGAATTTGCAAGCAGAAAAACTGAACGCTTCTCTAGTAAGGAAACAGATCTGCTTGCGCGCGAAATTAAAGAATGCGAGCAGATCATCTACGGGAAAAGCCGGATTCCACCAAAGCATTTTTATCGTTATGCACACAATAATAATCTTTTACATTGTAATCCTTTTATTTTTAATATTTGGCATGTTTGTGTGCTGCTGCGCGTCCCTGTGTGTGTGTAATAAGCAAAGTGTATTACTAACGCGCTCTTTAAAAGATATTGAGCCATTGACTTTAGACCAGGTTTCAGTTGGTCAATGGCGCAGTCTATTTCAGTTGCCTCAAAATAGCAACACGCCAACAACGCACCTGAACACACCTCGTTTTCAGACCAGCATGCCCATGGGCGCACAAATGGGTGCAAATGCATTTGCTATTTAAACAATATGGCACCAGACTGCGTCAGGCTGAAACTAGCAAAAAACACTGTTGTTGCGCCTGGTGCCGCATTGCACCAGATGTATGATAGGGCCCTATGATTTCAATATTAGGGGGGCTCAGCCCCCAATAAGGTTATGATTAAAAAATATGTAATATATTATTTGTATACTATGGTAGGCAGAAACAATACAAACAATTGTTTCTGCTACTCTTTAATGAACTCCAATTTTTAAGTATTTCAAGTCTGTAAGTCAGGCAACCAGGTTACTGAAAGTAGCCTAACCTGGTTGTCTGACATACAGACTTGAAATACTTGTGAATACTAAGTGTAAATAGGATAGTCACCAATGCTATAGGCAGCCTGTCAAAATACAATATCCAGGACACTATGTTCTACTTTTGTCAAACCACAGCCCCTGTGGTTCACTGGTAGCATGTATGCATGCACACACACAATCATTTCTCAATATCACGCTCTGTCAGTTGTGACATGGATTAACACTTTTCTTTCACACCTCTCCCACTTCACTTCCTCTGTTTTTTTTTTGTTTTTGTTTTTTGTGTGTGTTGTTTTTTTGACAGTTAAAAGCTCATATCTCAGGCCTGGTTCAGGTGAGACAAGCAAACCCTCTCACATCACAAAACCTTTGTGCTTCATCACTTATTGTCAAAGCTACATCTCAGCACATAGCAGCAGGCCTCTTTAGTACATCTCAATGCAACAAAAGAGCCGGGCGAAACTCTAGAGACCGCTAGATTAGTCGGAAGGGGTGTTTGTTTTCATCTTAGGTATCTGGAAAGCGGCACAGAAAGTGTAGACAGAGCGGCAGCCGACTCGATGACCTTTCCTGCAGCACTCACGTCACTCATAGCTTGCTTTGAGAGTAGAGACTGAGTAAAGAAAGATGAAGGGTTGATGGTAAATTGACCTTGTGTCATTTCTACAGGTTTAGCGAGACCACCAGGGTGAAACCCCAGTGGACATTTTAAGTAGTGAGTGTGTCAAGCTGAATGTGCTAGTGGAAGTCCACCTGACAGCACATGCACATACATACATTTCAGCCCACGGGAGTTTGAGATCGATAGAGTATAATTGCCCTCCGCACACCGCCCTAGCCATGAATCACAGAGTGTGTGAAGAGGACGAGGGTTGCGTGCATAAGTGTGTGTGTATGTAAGGATGGGAATCTTAAGGAATTTAGAGATTCTGGTTCTAATTATGGTCCATTAATGATTCTTTTAGTACTTTTCAGGAAAAAACACTTGTTTATTCTTTTAGTCGTCATGTAACATATTTTAGTCATTTATTCATTTTTATTAAATACCATATTTTAGTTGTTCATTTGCTTTTGGTAAATAGAAAGATTGTTTTCTTTTAAACAACCAGTCAATAGGCTGTACTGTACACACCATATGGTTTTGATATATATATAATTTTTTAATTCACTAAAAAAAAGCTCATAAGAGTCATTCGCTCTGCATTCAGACTACTCTGGTCATGTTGTATATGATTCACTTAAAAGAACTGGCTCATAAGAGTCATTCGCTATGGATTTGGACTTCACTGGTCGTGCTGTACATTTATGATTCACTTAAAAAACTGACTCATAAGAGTCATTTGAAATGGATTCAGACTTCACTGGTCATGCTGTATGTTTATGATTTACTTCAAAGAACCATCTCATAAGAGACATTTGATCTAGATTTGGACTTCACTGGTCGAGCTGTATGTTTATGATTCACTTAAAAGAACTGACTCATAAGAGTCATTCGCAAAGGATTTGGACTTCGCTGGTCGTGCTGTATGTTTATGATTCACTTAAAAGAACTGGCTCATAAGAGTCATTCGCCATGGATTTGGACTTCACTGGTCGTGCTGTACATTTATGATTCACTTAAAAGAACTGACTCATAAGAGTCATTCGCAATGGATTCAGACTTCACTGGTCATGCTGTATGTTTATGATTTACTTCAAAGAACCGTCTCATAAGAGACATTTGATCTAGATTTGGACTTCACTGGTCGAGCTGTATGTTTATGATTCACTTAAAAGAACTGACTCATAAGAGTCATTCGCAATGGATTCGGACTTCACTGGTCGTGCTGTATGTTTATGATTCACTTAAAAGAACTGGCTCATAAGAGTCATTCGCGATGGATTTGGACTTCACTGGTCGTGCTGTACATTTATGATTCACTTAAAATAACTGACTCATAAGAGTCATTCGCAATGGATTCGGACTTCACTGGTCGTGCTGTATGTTTATGATTCACTTAAAAGAACTGGCTCATAAGAGTCATTCGCTATGGATTTGGACTTCACTGGTCGTGCTGTACATTTATGATTCACTTAAAAGAACTGACTCATAAGAGACATTCGCTCTAGATTCGGGCTTCACTGGTCGTGCTGTATGTTTATGATTCACTCAAAAGAACCAGCTCATAAGAGTCATCTGCTCTAGATTCAGACTACAATTGTAACACTGTATGTTTTTGAATCACTAAAAGGGTTCGGCTCAGGAGTCATTTGTTTGGGAATCAGACTACACTGGTTGCACTGCGGGTTTTGGATTCACTAAAAAGAACCAAATCATAAGAGTCATTCGATTGAGAAATGGAATACACTAGTTGTGATGTATGTTTTTGACTCACTAAAAAGAATCAGCTCATAAGAGTCATGCGTTTTAGAATTGGAGTACTAGTCACACTGTGTGTTTACGACTCACTGAAAAGAACCAGCTCAATGAAAAGATTCACTAAAAGAGTCATTCATTCCGAAATTTTACTTCAACAATTATGCTGTATGCTGCAGATTCAGTTAAAATAGTTTGTTAGTATGGTGTTCACTGGTGGAAGAATACACGTTCAAGAACCTTTAATGAAACAGAATGTCATGAAAAACATTTGGTTGTGGTATTTAGATAAAATACATTTTTATATTATCTGTTCCCAACCCTGTGTGGATATCACACATTAGAGCTTCTTGCCATAATCCTCCCCTCTTGCTACAGCTGCATACCTATAGTCATTACACTGAAACACTCCACTGATGCACTAAATTGGTGTTTTGGCAACAAAAATATTTCTCATCAGAGGGTTAGACCTTTTCAGACAGTAATTGGTACGGTACAATATTGTCTTTTAGCTGGCCTGCGTTCATCCCATCAGCCTCTGAGCTCCAGGACGCCACTGCTGTACTCATTAAATTCATTGCGATATATAGTGTCAGCCTCTTTAACACGTTGTAGAGTGAAGCATGAGGGCAGTCTCTTGTTTCACACAAGAGAACGGTATGTGTGGAAAGATTCTAAGAGCTTTACAACAGTCGGGAAATTCATATGAATAGCTAGTTACATTTTGGACATTTTTGGCTGCAGAATAATAATGTTTAACCTTGTTGTGTTTTGTTTTTTTTTTTTTTTTCTATGGCACATCTTGCTTCTTGTTTTCACACTTTGGATCCAAATAATGCTCATTAGATGAAGATAGATATCACACATGAGTAATTATAAAGTTTTGGCTTCCTGTAGGGTTCTAAAATGTTTCAGACATGTCAACAATTAAACGTCTGTTTTCATAACCCTCGCTATATATGTCTTGGCAGTTTATAGCAATTCATTAAAGGGGGGTATCACACACAATTTCTGCCAATCTCATGTTAATCTTGACTCAGCATCCTTCATATCGCCGAAAAGTCTTTCGTTTTATCACATTTATAAAAGATACATACGGCTGTACCGAGTCTTTCCGAAAACAACCGAGTGCCTGTAGGCGTGTCGTTGTGAGCGGAGATAGAGTGACGAACTGACACAAGCACGTGCAGCTTTTACGTAGAGATCAGGCTGCAAGCTATCAATCAGTGGCGTGCACAGACCTCCGCGAGGGCGATCAAAGGGTTCTTTGGGAAGCAAGGTTATCTTTCCCTCACAACCATAACACACTCTTCTTTGGTGACATTATTGATTTTGTGAAGTCCTGTGACCTGTGCAGCGCTGCCGAGTGCCGACGACTTCCGTAAAGCCGAACGCGTGTTGATGGGCGTGTTCTTGCTCTCTCTCTGGTCGACGTGTGCGCGCGCGCCTTTCCGGGAGAAGTGCCCGTACAAGGAATTCCGACCCCTTTTACGTCACTCAGGCCCATTTGGAGGAGTTGGAAGAGTATTGTTGGCACAGAAATACTGTCATACGTCCAACTCATGTTTTGAAACTTTGGCCATGTTTAGCATGAAAATCCAACTCTTTAACCCTCTGGAGTCTGAAGCTGATTTGGGGTTTGGAGAAGTTTTGACATGCCCTGACATTTGTGCTTTTTTCATTTGTTCATAAACACATTAATGAACACAAGTGTCATTACACTGTATTCAGCACAAACTAGGCTACCATAATATGTGAGGAACATGTATGTACATGTTTGTGTTTTTGAAGGAATAACGTTTATGCGTGGTTATTGAAAAAACAAAAAACTTAAGTCACTGAAATAAGGCCAAAATAAGTATATTAAATCTGTGTTCACAAGACTTCTGGTTATTGGAGGTTGTAGACTAGAGTTTTTGCTTCAGAATTATGTAAAAATTATGCTGCCTACTCCTTCATATAAAACAATATATTGATTTAGTTTTTGTAAGACACTTTTTGTCAAGAAACACAGTATGCGTGGAGGCGTGAATCATCATGAATAATGGGCCATTTACACCTGAGAAGACAAAAAAATTCCATAATAATGACCTGAAATGACTTGCATATTAATGAGGCCTTTCAGTCAGGTAGGCTGTGAAAAAACCCTCTGTAATCATGTCTCAGCTCAATTTAAAATAATGGTATTCTATTATATTCTTTAAAATATAATGTATTTCTGTGATGCAAAGTGTCTGAACAATTATGTTACCTCTATGGCATTTCATATAGGCTTTTAGGTTAAAAGCATGCACATTTGGAGAAATATTGATGGATTCTTATATGTTTATGTCAATTTTATATACAGAGGAGTAATATTTATTCTATATTTATTCTCATCACTATGAGTGCTGGATACTGTTTTCAATTCATACTTGCAGCCGGAGGGCGCTCTGTACACCTTTAGTCCGCAAATTATTCTAAAGAAGAAGAGAACATTTCAGGAATGGTGTTTTCAATTCATACTTGCAGCCGGAGGGCGCTCTCTGTACACCTTTAGTCCACAAATTATTCTAAAGAAGAAGAGGACATTTCAGGAATGGTGTTTTCAATTCATACTTGCAGCCGGAGGGCGCTCTCTGTGCACCTTTAGGCCACAAATCCATATAAAGAAGAAGAAGAACCAGGAACTAACTGCATGTCTTCTAGAGCTCGCTAACCATGGTTTTAACATCCAGATAAACACTTTTCAAGATAATAAATACACGATTGAGACGATGAATGCATGTATTGTCTCTGAATTTGCGTCTGAATAGCGCTGGCTCCATGGGCGTGGCCGCATTAGCGGATAATGAGCTGAATCACGGAGTTCTGACATGGCTCTCTTTTCATACAGATTACATAAACACAGAATGTTTGTTTTCGATTTGACTTGCACGATTTAAAACCTGACATTTCAATGTTTCTTTAGACATAAGTTTAATTTTTTTTGTCATTAGTATTCACTAAGTTACAGTTCATTTTCTGAGAACTATCAGATTGGACTTCGTTCAGAGGGAGAGGAGAGATCACGCATCATGTTAGTTTTCTTTATTTTACAAAAAGCACAACATTTTGTTTTTACTCTGAGTGTACACAAATGAAAGAAGATATTCAACAGATTAAAATGGTGTATAACTCTTAATTGTATGTGCAACATTGACGGAGTATTTTGAGTCTCTTTCACACTGGTAAGAAAAAAAACGCGGTGGTATCGCTGGCGATACCTCAGACCTCAGAGTGTTAACAGAGTAAATAAGTCAGAATGCATGAAATAGCATTATACCCCCCACCTGATTTAAAGTAGTGGTCATGGTCATGAGATGATAATGACAAGGTCACAGTCACTCTGTCACTTTGAAACCCTCTGAAAACTTTCTCACGGTAGTTTTGTTTTATCTCAAAATCAAAGTCAGGACTCCATCATGTTGCTCATTAGCTTGTGAAAGTCATTAGCTCTTCTTGAGAGGCTGTTGTTTTGTTTAATAACTCAAAGACAAGCGTGGTGATGGTTTTGAAAGGCAGCCATTGTTTCTTTTGCGTGTGATCAAGGTGATGAGCCACTGCTCTACTCTAAGGAATTACGGAAAGTTGAAATAGAACTGAAAATATATTGAGTTATATATTGAGTCGTGCTGACAAGGTGACAACAGCAGATGTGCACCAAAACACACCGAGTGTTGCTAAATAGAATCGATTCTTGAATCGCCATCAGTCAAGATGATTTCAAAAAAAGAGCCGTCCTGTCTCCTTTGCTCACTGCTTTCCTCTTCCTTAGACCCCCCTCTCTATTTATTTGCCCAGGTCTCATCCAATTGAGCGAGAGATCCCTCCATGAAAAGGGCAGGCTGCCAAGCCACGGCGACTGTGACAGAGCAATGCATTAGGACATTAAGACACCCACTCCCTTGCTGAAAATCAATCACACACTTCTGCATGCATTACGGGCAGAGAAGGGCACCCGGCAGATTGCTTACTACCTCTACGCCTGCAAACGAGCCAGCCCTACCTCGATGTCCTTTCTGTTCTTATCATTCCTGTTGAAGAGGAGGGTTGGGACCTTAAGACGCCGAAATGTCTCTTTCGTGGCTTTCTGGGCACTTTGGCTGGAAGGTTGTTATCTTGAGTTAAGCAGGGCAGCCATGGGTGTTTTTGTGAGATTAAACCAAAGCATGTGCAGACTGTAACACTGGGAATTATAAGTGCAGTCTTCAATAAAAAAGGGGGACCCTGTTGAAATGACTGTCTTAGAGCAGCAAGAATTTCTAAGCTGGTTTGGCACTTGACTTAGCAAAACTTAGCTTGTTAAAGGGTTAGTTCACCAAAAAATTAAAATTCTGTCATTAATTACTCAGCCTCATGTCGTTCCAAACCTGTAAGACCTTCGATCATCTTTGGAACACAAATTAAGATCATTTTGATAAAATCCGATGGCTCAGTGAGGCCTCCATTGACAGCAAGATAATTTACTCTTTCAAATGCCCAGAAAGCTACTAAAGACATATTTAAAACAATTCATGTGACTACAGTGGTTTAACCTTAAAGTTATGAAGCAACGAGAATACTTTTTGTGCACCAAAAAAACCCAAAATAACGGAATCTGAATTAGTTGCACACGTGTAAACACAAAAATACGCACAAGATCCGATTTTTTTGCATCCATATGAGCCACTTCCAAATGTGGTTTTAAATCAGATACATGTCCGATCTCTGGACATGCGACCTACGTCTAAACACGCATATCAGATTCCCATTGGAATTCCAAGCCACCACAATGCGAGGGCGACACGTTTGCTCACTTAAAGGTAGCTTTAATGTTATATTATGAAGCAGACGTGTTTGTATGCAATCACAAATTTGCAGCTTTATTATTGAGGTAGAAACTTTGTCTATTTTTTCCTTGAAAACACACACACACACACACACATTCAGCAGCTGAATTTCAACCTCTGCCCGGTTAATTTAAAAGAGACCGCCATATTTATTTATATTTTTATTTTACTAAACCAAAAGCTTCACTGAGTAGGCTACTCTCTTGTGTGTGCTCTAAAATAACAAACGCAAATTACCTTTATTTTCCAGTATTTATTCATTCAGTCAGAATTCGCGCTGCAAAACATCCATGACATTGCTATGTTAACTTATCCATTCTGGCAGGTAATCGTGGCCACCTGACTTGAAATTTATAAATAATTTTAATAGCACGGCCATTCAAAACCCGAGGGTCATGTGCATGCAAAGCTATCAATGACAATCATTTTGGGCGGGAATTAATGCAAACACAGATATCGGATACCAGTCGCGTCTAAAGTGAATGTAAACACGCTGGCCAAAAAATAGGATATGGTCAAAAGATTGTATCTGTGCATTAAGACTTGCGGTGTAAATGCAGCCATATTGATGTCTTATTCTGCATGACCATATTCTACATCCCTTAATCATACCCAATACCTAAACTTACTAACTATTAATAAGCATAATAAGCAAGTAGGAGTTTATTAGGGCAAAAGTCATAATAGTGAGAATTAGACCATAATCTAAAGTGACCAAAGTAATTTAAATATGAAATAATCAAAATATTAAATTTTTATGTGAAAAATATAATTTAATAGAATAGAATAGAATAGAATAGAATAGAATAGAATAGAATGGAATAGAATAATTTAATGTTTATGAGATTCCACACATTCAAGTAATTCATGTTACAATATTATTATTATTATTATTATTATTATTATTGTTGTTGTTGTAGTAATTTCTCATAGGAACAACCATAACGTATCAATATGATTCTTAAATGTTAAGATTTATTTCAGGCTATTAAAAAAATAAATAAATAATAAAAAAAAAAAAGTTATTTTAGTATTATTTATATGGTAACACTTTAGTATAGGGAACACATATTCACTATTAACTACGACTTTTCCCTCAATAAACTCATAATTACTGCTTATTAATAGTTAGTAAGTTAGTTGTCAAGTTTAGGTATTGGGTAGGTATTAAGAATGTAGAATATGGTCATGCAGAATAAGGCATTAATATGTGCTTTATAAGTACTAATAAATAGCCAATAATCTAGTAATATGCTTGCTAATAAGGAACTAGTCAAAAGACCCTGAAGTGTTACCATTTATACTATTATTTCTCAATATGTGTATATACCAAACTTTCTCAATAACTAAGCACTATAGAGAACTGTCTAATGGGCCTATGAACACATTTAGCTCAACAAATAATATTCAGTCCACCTATTCTGTTTCATTTGTTCTCATGTCATTTTTTTTTTCATGGTACAACTACTCAAGGTGAACAGCGGAGAGAGCAGATGAGTTGACGAATGAATGAATGTACCAGCAAGTGCAAAATGAAGAGAAAGTGCATAAAATAGACCCTGAAACAGCAAAATTACAATCTGTGGCAACACCTGATGTTGAAGCTGCTTATTTACATGTAGATTGGATCTGGGCCACCTTGCCATACATCATTATACTTCTGCATGGTGGGATTTTTTTTTCTTTCTTTCTTTCTCACTCCATTCACTCATAGGGATTTGTTAGACACTTTTTCAACTCTTTTAGTTGGCTGCAGTGCATTCTTTGTGTTTGTTGCTTAGAATTATGATCCTTTATTATTAATTTTCCTAATGTTACCTTCTAGTAATTCATGTTCTTAGTTTTGAATGGAGATCTATTACTACTTCAGTACTTTATACTTTTATGTTTTTTAAACTGTAACATCGTTATTCACAAATAGCATTAATATACACAATAGTTCGTGAAGGTGTCTGCAATCAGTTACCATATGGCTGCTCTCTAGAAAATAATATATGTGCAAGAATTAAACTTTTATAAAAAAATATAATAACTTTTAATTAACTTGCAAGTTGTTTTACAGAGGTATAATTAATACATCTTGCAAAGATATTTAACTACAATCAAACTGAAAGATTCAATCATATTTCTGACTTCATATTATACCATATTTTGATGCAGTAATCAAACCTTGGTGTCTGACAGCTGTTCTTGTGCCGTTGTAGGAGTTTGATGTTTTATGGTGTAAAGTGATTTCTCTGTGGAGCTTCAGACCTTTGGTTTATTTTTAGCAGAGGTAATTAGACATTCTGTGTCTGAGTTTATTCTGTGCTTCATTGTTTGCTTCATTAATCAAATTTTCAAAAAGTGATGTTATGTGGAATATTTCTAAGCATGGTCATTTGTTGGTGATTTAAAGAAGCGAAGAAAGGTCATATCCTTCGTATATGGCATTTAGCTTCATTAACTCTAGTTACATAAAGGAAACAACAAGAAAATAGTCATTTAGCAGATGCTCCATTTATATGAATTCTAATCATATGTTATCACGTTACACAGGGACTTCTGTGAATGTCCAAAGCGACAATTACAATATTTATTCTATTCCTAATTTAATACAATTCCAGGTCATTCATCCTGGAGCTAAAGATGCCATGAAATAAGACTTCTTTGATTTAATTTATATGCTAGTGATAGCAATTTGTCAGGTTCATATCAAAGACCGGTGTGTAAAACTCAGACCATTACATCTCATGACACACAGGTCTCCTGGAAATTGTGTATAATTCAGTCAATCAGATGCTGATTGATGACTTTGAAATTTCTGAAGTGTTTCCAATTTTGTGTGCCATATGCGTCAGACGTTTAGCCAACGTTCCGTGGCCATGACGTCTGAGGCTAGGAGACGCATATCAGTGATATAGCTCTTTAGGACACTTATGTTTGCGTTAAAATTTATACAATAAAGTGGTGTCTAAATTCATGTATTTGATATGAAATCCTGCAGAAGAAATATGGGCATGTGTTGAAAGCAGTCGGAGAAAATACACTTCACTGAAACGAATATTGCTTCCTGATTCCTTTTGCTTTGCTTCCTCTGATAATGCATGAAACAAATAAACAGCTCGTAGAAGTAGACTGTAACTTAAGTCGTTCCTCTATTACTTTGGTCACTGAACTGAGACAGTTGCTTTGATTCCTGCTGCGAGAGGCAGAAGCCTATTTCGAATAAAGCCTATGAAGGAAGGAGCAGGTGAGAGAGTCAGACACTATTGAAGGGAGTGACATGTTTTACCTGTCTTGGCACGTTTGCTACCACTTGGTTTCTGTGGCGTCTGGATGAGGAAAGCTGAGATAGTGATAGAAGTATTTGTGTGTGTGTGTGTGTGTGGAATGAGACACATTTTCTCTTGGATCACAGACCACTTACTGGCAAAGAGACGGGTTCAATCCTGAGTATATGTGACCCAATTGAGTGAATCAACCTCTAGTTGCTCCAAAGCACTACTCTTGTAATAATGTGAAAGTGTGACGGTGATGGTTTGTTGTGGTTGGTAAATGGTAAATTAGATGGGTTGTTACACTCTAAAGATAATTCACTGGCTTTGTAAATATCAATATAATAACTATACTACATTAATAATATAATATTTCATTATAGTGATTGTGAGTTAATTGGACATACCAAAATAAATGCATAAATAATAAAAACATTAATTTTGTCTAAAATGTACATCTTTTTTTAAAAGTTTTTTCTACATTCTAAGTTTTTTTTTTTCATGATAATACATTTGTATTTTACTATAAAATACTTTTCATTTTTCTATTTAAATATTTGAGAATGGAGAAATGAAGAATTTTGTGCATCAAAAAAACAAAATAACAACTTTATTAAACAATATCTAGTGATGGGCGATTTCAAAACACTGCTTCATGAAGCTTCGAAGCTTTACGAATCTTTTGTTTCGAATCAGTGGATTAGCGTGTGTCGAACTGCCATAGTCACACCCCCTAGTGGTGAACCACTGAAATTTCAAAACACTTATAAGTTAACGAAGCGTTGTTTACTGAAATCACGTGACTTTGGCAGTTTGATACGTAGAACGAGTAATTAATTAATGACAGAATTTTAATTTTTGGGTGAACTAACCCTTTAAGTACAAAAATATATAAAATCATATATATTTTTAATATATATTTATATTTTTAGAAGTTTTTAGACTGTATAAAGGTTAGAAGCAGGGATATAGCAAATATTGTAACTGTCTCACATTTAAAAAGAAATTCATCCCATAACAGTCATCATCACAATTTAGACATTTGTAGATGTTGTATATGGTTTACTGTTGTGCAAAGGAAAGATATTGTTTGAATGTTGCATAACAATTCAAATTGAATTAACTAGCTTTATATTTTTTTGTATTCAGTTTGCAACCCATGGTTTATGAACACACAGAAAGTCAAAAGTTCTTTACTGACAGAAGTACTTACCATTTATTTTACAGAAACGAACAACTGTGAGCTCAGATGCGCAGTACAGAAGTTAGTGAGTCTTGGTCTAACTATTATTACAGTGAACCAAGTGCAGCAAAGCTATCAATCTAGTCACATTTAAAAACATGAAAATGATCTGAATTTGTGGATGATGGACCGCCAACTAAAAACACAAGAGTATGAGTTTGTGCATGTGTTGTATTATTATTTGAGTGTCTGATAATGCCTCCATTTCCACAATAAAAGCCAGTCATCACTTTAGATGATTGGTTTGTTGCTCTTCCACCAGGGGTTAGAGCCGCCGTGCTAGGGATGATGTAGAGTGTATGTGGCCCAAACAGGGGGAGCCAGGTGCATTCTGGACTTTAATAGATGGATAACAGCTTCCCTCCATGATGAGATTCAACTGGCACTAAAAAGGCAGCCGCCATTGGCGTATATGCCCACCCGTATAACCGTGTATTTGAATAATGGTCCTGTGATGTAACAGGCGACCAACGCTAAGTAGGTTTTGTGAGGAAAGCCTGCCTCATTTGAACGCTCTCGCCCACAGTCAGCCAATCAATTCTTTCCACTTAGCCTTGCAAAACTGGGAAATGATGGGCCATCCCATCACCTGTCTGTGCAGTGGGAAACTCGTAAAAAGAGCTGCTCCCCACCGCATGGGGTCTATGAATCATTTACTGCACTGAGGCATGAAAGTTTAGTGATAAAAGACTATGTATCACATGTCTCATCGGCTGGAAATTGATGTTATAGATTGATAGAAGGGCTTTCTTGGAGAGAAGGATGTTTTTATCAAATTTCTTGGAAACACAGACACCTGGATAAGGCTGTTGCTGCTATAAAACCTAATAAAGTCATTCTTAACTGGTGGGTCGCAGGTCTAACATGGTAGAATCATGGACAGAGAGGACTTTGCTAATTGCAAAAAAGTGAAGCACGGCTAATTATATTAAGAATATAGAAAAAAAAAAAAGTAGAACAAAATATTTCCTATTTGTTGCAGTTGTCAAAGGCTGTTCTCATTTTTGAGTCTACTGTTCTCAGATTTTGTTCTCATAATTGATAAAAATTGATTGAACAACATTGGTTATTTAACTGAGATGTTGCAAAGCATTTTGTCTGCCATTTTTCTTAAAGGGATAGTTCACCCAAAAATGAAAATTTGATGTTTATCTGCTTACCCCCAGCGCATCCAAGATGTAGGTGACTTTGTTTCTTCAGTAGAACACAAATGATGATTTTTAACTCCAACCGTTGCCATCTGTCAGTCAAATAATGCTAGTGGATGGGAACTTCTACTATAAGAGTAAATAAAACTTGCATAGACAAGTCCAAATTAAACCCTGCGGATCGTGACGACACATTGATGTCCTAAGACACGAAACGATCGGTTTGTGCGATAAACCGAACAGTATTTATATCATTTTTTAACTCTAATACACCACTATGTCCAACTGCGTTCAGCACTCGCTTAGTAAGGTCTGATCGCGCTCTGACAGCGGCAGTGATGTCTCGCTCTCATTGAAGTATATGCGCGAGACATCACTGCGGTTGGACATAGTCTATCGTTTCGTGTCTTAGGACATCAATGTGTCGTCACGATCCGCAGGGTTTAATTTGGACTTGTCTATGCAAGTTTTATTTACTCTTATAGTAGAAGTTCCCATCCACTAGCATTATTTGACTGACAGACGGCAACAGGTTGGAGTTAAAAATCATCAATTTGTGTTCTACTGAGGAAACAAAGTCACCTACATCTTGGATGCGCTGGGGTAAGCAGATAAACATCAAAATTTTCAATTTTTGGGTGAACTATCCCTTTAAAATAAATGGTTAAATGTGCACAGTGGTGTTTACTTTTAAATACCGTAGTGACTGTGAGCTGAAACGAAAATGAAACCTCATTTGAAGTGAGCAAAACTGTTCTTAAAGGTGCCGTAGAATGTCTTTTCAAAAGATGTAATATAAGTCTAAGGTGTCCCCTGAATGTGTCTGTGAAGTTTCAGCTCAAAAAAACCCCATAGATTTTTTTTAATTAATTTTTTTAACTGCCTATTTTGGGGCATCATTAACTATTCACCGATTCAGGCTGCGGCTCCTTTAAATCTCTCTCTCGCTCCCTGCCCTCCCGAGCTCTCGGCTATAAGTGCAGTTATACAGTGCATAAACAAAGTTCACACAGCTTAATATAACCCTCAAATGGATCTTTACAAGATGTTCGTCATTCATGCTGCATGCATGCATCGATTCCTGTGAGTATAGTATTTATTTGGATGTTTATATTTGATTCTGAATGAGTTTGATGCTATATGCTCTGTGGCTAACGGGCTAATGCTACACTGTTGGAGAGATTTACAAAGAATGAAGTTGTGTTTATGAATTATACAGACTGCAAGTGTTTAAAAATGAAAATAGCGACAGGCTCTTGTCTCTGCGAATACAGTAATAAACGATGGTAACTTTAACCGCATTTAACAGTACATTAGCAACATGCTAACGAAACATTTAGAAAAACAATTTACAAATATCACTAAAAATATCATGTAATCAGTCAGTCAGTTATTATTGCTCCATCTGCCATTTTTCGCTATTGTCCTTGCTTGCTTACCTAGTCTGATGATTTAGCTGTGCACAGATCCAGACATTAATACTGGCTGCCCTTGTCTAATGCCTTGAACATGGGCTGGCATATGCAAATATTGGGGTCATACATATTAATGATCCCGACTGTTACGTAACACGTTACGTTTCCCAACTGTTTTCTGGAGGTATTTTAAACAAATGAGATTTACATAAGACATAGGAAGCAATGGAGTTTGAAACTCAACGTATGTCTTTTCCATGTACTTGAACTCTTGTTATTCAACTATGCTGAAGGTAAATTCAGGTTTTTGATTCTAGGGCACCTTTAATGTTTCTACAGCACGCATAGTCCTGTCACTGAGTTTTTCTAGTTACTAATGAACACAATGAAATGTTTGTACTTTTGTCTAGATGATTTGCCTAAAATTGTGTCTGCCAGAAAGAGTAAGCTTACATAAGAAAATGGTGGACTGCAAGTTTGTAATGTAGGATCAGTCAGTAATATATTTAAGAAGGGGAAGAAAACCAGTTGAGAACCACTGCTTTGTCACTGTATATGTGCTTATATATTATATGTGACCCTGGACCACAAAACTAGTCATAAGAGTCAATTTTTCAAAAATGAGATTTATACCATCTGCAAGCTGAATAAATAGCCTAAGCTTTCCATTGATGTATGGTTTGTTAGGATAGGACAATATTTAGCCAAGATACAATTATTTGAAAAATTCGAGAAAATCACCTTTAAAGTTGTCCAAATAAAGTCCTTATTAATGCATATCCACTCACAAAAATACATTTTTAATACAGTAGGAAATTTACAAAATATCTTCATGCATTATCTTTACTTAATATCCTAATGATTTTTGGCATAAAAGAAAAATCGATAATTTTTACCCATGCAATGTATTGTTGGCTATTGCTACAAATATACACGTGTGACTTATGACTGGTTTTGTGGTCCAGGGTCACATATATGAACATTGAGTAAAGTAAAAAATGGAAATTATATTACATAAGTGAAGATATGTCAAGGCCTTTGAATGAAAAAGCAATGCAACTTTTATCATTGACCAATTATTTCAGTATTCTAGCATCCCTCTACTGTTTAGGTTTTAGAACTTGACAGAGCTACGGTGCTTTATGCAAATCATAATCACTTCTGCACCATGTTTGATACATTATAGTTATGTGCTTCTTGATATACAATACATTTTTGTATAAGCATGTTCCTGTTGAAGAGTATTTGAGAGACACAGCAGCACTGTCTGTTGTTGCTATTCAGAGTCCGCAGGTAAATCCTGTCCTGCGCACTTAATTCTGCGGCCAGAGCTGATGACAGCTATTAGGAGGAGTGTTGGGAAGAGATCAGCTGAGCATGACTTTAATCTAATTCTTTGTCAGTTCCTGTGAATGTCAGAAAGCAAAGATGATTCTCTCGGAGGTCAGGGAAGAAAAGGCCATCCTGGCGGTACTGAGGGTGAACAGGGCTGAGCTTACTCAAGATGGTCGCCCACCAGATCAATGTATTGTCTTTTACAGACAAAATGTTACTTATTTCCAAAGGTTATATATACATTGTACCTGTATAATACACCTCTCAGTATCTGCTCTCTCAGCTAGAGAAGGCCAGGTTCTTGCATACTTGTATGAATTGGCCTTTCGGTGAAGCATTTGCATGACCGATTTTGTAAGATGCACTGGGTTGAGTCTACTTGCGTTTCCCAAGTCAAACATATGTAAGGTTAATGGGGTTCACAAGTCTGAGGCCACTAGTGGAAATGCTATTTAAATAATTTATAATATATATTTAACTTTTTATATTCTGAGTTTTCTCTCACAAGTGCAAATTTTCAGTTATAAAGTGAGAATTGTAGGATATAAAGTCGCAGTTGCGAGTTATAAAGTCAGAATTGCAAGATATAAACTCACAATTGCGAGAAAAAAGAGTATATCTCGCAATTCAGATTTTTTTCTTGCAATTCTGACTTTTTTCTCACAATTGCGAGTTCATATCTAAGGAAGAGGATTAAGGCCAAGCAATAATAAAAAAATAAAACCATCTCGAGATTAAAGTTGTTAAATTTCGAGAAAAAAGTCGAGATAAAATGTTGAGAATAAATTCGTTAAATTACGAGAAAAAACTTGGTAAATTTCAAGAAAAAAGTCGAGATAAAATGTTGAGAATAAAGTCATTACATTTCGAGAAAAAAGTCGAGATAAAATGTTGAGAATAAACTCATTAAATTATGAGAAAAAAAGTCGTTATTAATGACTTTTTTCTCTAAATTTAACAACATTTTTCTCATAATTTAATGAATTTGTTCTCGTAATTTAACGACTTTTTCTCGTAATTTAATGACTTTATTCTCAACATTTTATCTTGACTTTTTTCTCGAAATTTAACGAGTTTTTTCTCGTAATTTAACGAGTTTATTCTCAACATTTTATTTAGACTTTTTTTCTCGAAATTTAACGAGTTTTTTCTTGAAATTTATATAATAACAACTTTACTCTCGAGATGGTTTTATTTTTTTATTATTGCTTGACCCTAATCCTCTTCGTACATATCTCACAATTCTGAGAAAAGATATAATAATTACAAATATTATAAATAAATAATTCTCAGAATTCTGAGATATAAACACAATTGCGTGTTATAAAGTCCAATTTTGACTTGGGAAAAATCTTGCAATTCATTTCACTCGGCGGCCATCTTTGAAACGCCTCTCGGGCATCCTGGGCATCATGCAGCTCCTATCTCTTTGAATGGGGAAACATCAAATTCTCCAAAACTGTTCGCCAACCTTACGATTAAATTTCATATTTGAAATCACCAATGAAAGTGTCATACGAGTGACATGTCTTGTGTTATTCTATGGTCTTTGCTATAACTCGCAATTGTATATCGCGCAATTCTGAAAAAAAAAAAGTCAGAATTGTGAGTTTATATCTTGCAATTCTGACTTTATAACTTGCAATTGCGAGTTTATCACGCAATTCTGAGAAAAAAAAACAATTGCGAGAAAAATAATCTGAATTGTGAGATAAAAAGTTGCAATTACCTTTTTATTTTTTTTATACTTTTATTTTTTTTTTTTATTCAGTGGAGGAAACAAGCTTCCACACCTTTGCACCCAACTGTACATATGGTGAAAAATACCGGCTTTGTGATACGAACAACATAAAAAAGAAATCATCACACAATAATTCAAAGATAATGCATTCTCCATCTCTCGTCCCTTTCCAGTACAGGAGTTCATAACTGGGAATTTAGCCAAGGTTGTCTAATACAAAATGCTTGAGGCAACTCAATGGAGACCTCTGAGCGGCTGAGCTGCTCTAAAATCCTTAAAGGTCACCTGCACTTGAAAAGAATTTATTTGAATATCTTTTAGAGACGCTGGTGAGGAAGGAGGTCTGCAAGGGCTGAATATAATCTCTTCTTTCATCCCTCTGCTCTTCAACTGTCTGTAATAGGGAGCTGTGTGACTCATAGTAAAAGAGGAAGTGAAGTGGAGAAATTCATACTTTCTTTCCTTTAGGTACAGTATCTTCTCACAAAACTGGCCTTGTGTGTTCAGAGGTTATTTTGGTTATTATTATTAACTAATGGAAATTGGTCAAATATGCAGTACTCAAGAAAGTATAACTCTAATCTATAAAACTGAAGGAAATGTTGTTGTTGTTATAATAATAATAATAAATATAGCTTACGGGGCCAAGCACAAAAGCGGCACAATAAGCCAGCCAACATGGCTTTGAGCATCAGACCACCTGCAACAGTGAGTAATTAAAGACCTGAGGCAAAAGAGCTGAAAAATGATCAAAAATGAGGATTTACTGGTTCATCACTTTCGACCAATAGGTGGCGCTGTGACCAAATTAATGTGGTATGGTCAGAGTGAGGTGACAATGACACTTGCAAAGTTTGGTGTCAATATGTCAAAGCATTGCAGAGATACAGCTTCAAGTGTGTGTTTTGCATCATGCCTCAAATTCATTGCTCCGGTATACAAAAACGGTATCGACTTGAAATCCATAACTTTTTGTCGGCATCGTCTGATGATGATATGGTTCGATTTTGGTGAAAATCGGAGCAACGGTCTAGGAGGAGTTCGAAAAAGTTGTTTTTTTTTAAGAAAAACAATGCGGCAGACAGGAAGTTCGGCCGACCATGGCAAATTTGACATCTATGTTCTCAGCATGACCCAAGGAATCTACTGAGATGAGTTCTATTACAATCGGTTAATATAGTCAAAAGTTATTAGCATTTTCGTAAATGTTGTTATAACTTTTGACCACAAGGTGGCGCTGCGACAAAACGTTTTGAGTATTGTAAGGGCATGGTGCCAAAGACCCATACCGAGTTTCGTAACAATACGCTAATGCGTTCGTAAAATACAGTGTTTTAACACAAAATTCAACTTGGCCGACGGCCAAAATGGCCGATATGGGAAAATTGGGTATCATTCGACTCGGCATGATTCCCCGAATCCAATGAGACCAAATTTATGATGGACAAACCCATCAGAAGTTATAAGCAAAAATATAAATTTTTCATATCTCCGCACAAGTAGGTGGCGCTGCGCCGAAACACTGCGTGATGCCTCAGGTCATGCTTGTGATGACACGTACCAAGTTTGGTCTGAATACGATAAAGCGTTGCGGAGATACAGCCTTACGTCTATTTTCGCAAGCACTACGTACAATTCGTTCACGTGTTTTTCGAAAACGGTTTGAGGAATAGACTTGAATTCCATAACTTTTTGTTGGCATGGTCTGAAGATGATCTGGTTCAATTTTCGTGAAAATCGGAGTAATGGCCTAGGAGGAGTTCGAAAAAGTAGTTTTTTTCAGAAAATTCAAAATGGCGGAAAAATTTTCATGACGGAAAATGACGTCATAGGGTGCAATCGATTCGTCTTGAGCCAAGGAATCAGAGGAAAAAAATAATTTTGTTTCTAGTCCTTATGGTTCAAAAGTTATTAACATAAACATAAGTGCAATTTGGACAGCTGGGGGCGCTAGAGGGATTGAGTTAGAGACTCCAAATTTGCTATGGACATAGATCAGACTGTCCTCTAACTGTGTGCCAAATTTCATAACTTTCCCGCAAACGGTTCTATGGTCTGCCATAGACTTCAAGAGAGGAAGAAGAAGAAGAAGAAGAAAAAAAAAAAGAACGCCAACGGATACAATAGGTGCCTCCGCACCTTCGGTGCTTGGCCCCTAATAATAATAATAATTCCTTTTTCTAGACGTTTACAGTATTCCAAACCAGAAGATTGTAGTTTGTTTGCTAGATTATTATTTTTTTATGATTTGCATTTTTATTGTTTTATAGAAGTCATGCTGTTCAGTAAAACTGATTGACAAGTGAAGTGAGGGAATAACAATAAGAATTCTGGTGCATAAAGTTGCTTTAAAGGTGGGAAATTTTGTTTACATATATTATTAGCCTCTCAAATCTTCACTGCAAATATCAGCGAGCGTTAGTAATGGAACACCGGCGTCACACATTATACATTATATCCCATTAACCCTGTGAAGGCTTTTTAATAAAGGCTGTGGCTGCCGGGTACACTTCTCACTGCGCTGGGGGTCATTCCGGATCGCTCTGCCAAGCAATATTTCACCGGGAAGGCTCTATGAAGGTGTGCTTTGTAGGCAATTATTTGCCTATTAATTTTTAACTTTGTCCCCGCTGCTCAATAAACAAACAAAGGTGCCTAATGAAACAAATTGGTTCCAACAAAAAATGATTGTTAATAAATCATTCAGGGCAAGCGTATGGATTATCCACGCCGTGTTTTCACAGCCTCCCGAGAGCCCGCTGAAATTCGCACAACGGCACTTGTCCCCAAAAGGCATCTCGCAATCAATATGCAAGAGCATGCAGTTTGGAGGGCCCGGAGGAACGTGAAGCATATGTAAAAAATCAGCTCAGAAGATCAATCCACGGCTCTCCACCCTGAAGATGAATATACAAGTAAATTAAATAAATAAACAGCCTCTGAAACCCAAATACTGCCGCTCAGAAAGTTTGAATCTGTGATAAACATCTTATCTGTGCCTTTTAAAGTTCTTAATTTGAATGCTAATACTCTGACACATTTCTCTCTCCCCACAGAGACACTGGATTGCAGCAGATGGCTCTTATGATTTGGACTCCTTTATTAAAAAAGTGAATCGCAATTTACTCTCTTGTACTGTGTCATCAGCACTGTTTGCTTTTAATCATGCACCATAAATTCGCAAGTGTGGCAAATAAAATTAACAGGGGCGCTGTGAAATGTCACGCCGGCCCAGTCGTCAGGGTTAATGAAGCGTCTTTTAGTGGAACCGTGCAAACGTCACACCGTTCTGCGGGACGTCGGGACCCTTCTCCCCCGTGTCCCTTGACATTTCCATTCCTTCAAACGCAGAAGCGGGGAAAACCTTGCCCGGTCTGGCCGGGGAGGCTGTTAACCTTTCCCGACGCCTTATTCGGACTACCAAGGCCGGTTCTGTTCATTATCTTTTCCTTTTAAATTGTCAGATGATGTCCTTTCCGACTGAGGCCTCTGGCCATAATGTCACCGCACGGTCAGTCACTAATCACCGCGTGCCTCGGGTTGACAGCCGCGTGCCTTACACCCTGGTAGATGGATTATGGATGGGCCGGAGCGTTACTCTGTCATGTGAGAGACGGCGGTATGAGAGTATGATGATGGAGAGGGGTTTCAAAACTTTACAATGTCTGCTGACCCTGAGGTTAGTAACATCCATGGAGGTCCACGGCTAGGTGGCTAGCATGAGTGACAGAACTCATAAATATAACTGATTATGGCCTGGGTCTGATTAACACCTTCCTCCTTCTTCCTCTTCCTCCTGCTGTAAATTAATTCTATTCTGTTCTTTCAGTTTTTTCAAAGAATCCTGAACGGAAGCATCACAGTTTCCATAAAAATAGAACACAGCACAACTGTCTAAGATTTCAACATTGTTCAATAATTTCAACAATAAATCGGCATATTAGAACTGATTTCTGAAGGATCATGTGACACTAAAGATTGGAGTAATGCCTGATGATATTTTGCTTGGTGGCCTTGTTCTCCCTGATTTTTTTGTTAAACAAGTGTGTTCTTTATGGATGTGTGTGAGGTGGGGTGGGGGACCCTATGTTATGGGGACAAAATGGCAGTATCCCCACAAAGATGGCAATATTTGAAATCCTTGTCCTTGTGGGGGCATTTTTTGGTCCAAAAAAACAGAAACCAGAAACCAGCATATAAATCATATAAGTGATGTTTTTTGATAATGTAAATTGCAAAAAAAATTGTGATGATGGGTAGGTTATGCATGGGTTAGGGCAGTGGTTCCCAAACTTTTTAGCTTGGAGTACCCCCCTGAAGGGATTACCATCCTTCCGCATACCCCCTCTCTTCCACTTAGACTGCAGTCACACCTTTACCATTAAGGGACAATATTTGCCCCCTAAATTGATTTTCCAGTGCATTTTTTTACCTTTCTGAATAACTTTATAAAATAAATACTGTTTTAAATAAAAAAATGTTCAATAGAGAAATATGCAATGATGGTAAAACTAAGTAAAACTTTTAAATATTAAACTAAAACCGCCAGTAGGTGGCAGCAAGTCAGTGTTTTTATGAGTGAGTCATCGAGTCATTCATTCATTAATGAAGCAAGTGACTGTGAATGAATCATTGAATCATTGACTCTTACGATTCATTCAAAGCCACAGAATTGTTCGCGAAATACAGACTTGTGTTGTAGTTCTGCTGTGGTTTTCGTTAGAACTATTATTTCATTGCAAAATAGAGTAAATACTGACAATACTGTGTTTAAAATGTACGTTTTGTTTTTTGGCCTTTTGTATAATGTCACGTTTGCAGTCATGTGGATATTTGGGAACAAGTGCGTTCTTGCTCGTTACCATCATTAAATACAAGAACTCACACAAGGTATGTTTTTGTATCGGAGAAAGTTTGAGTCTTAAATCGAAATTAATCCATTATCTGTGTCTATATTTGTTCTTCATGCGAGTAAGTGCTAAATCCCCACTTTTACAAAGGTGCATTGTCGAGAACGGCAGTAATTTAGCGCGATTTAAATCAGAAGACTGCACGCAATCTATCATATGCATGCTGCTTGTGTGGATACAGTCATTTTTGACTGCAAATGATGAGGTAATTTGATTTACAACATTTTGGCAGTTAGAAATAAATGCTCGATTTTAATATTATTTTAAGGTAGAATTAAATGAAGTACTCAGCATTTTGTTCGCGTACCCCCTTTTGTCACCTCACGTACCCCAGTTTGGGAACCAGTGGGTTAGGGGATAGAATATACAGTTTGTACTGTATGAAAATCATTATGTCTATGGAATGTCCCCATAAAACACAAAAACCCAATGTGTGTGTGTGTGTGTGACAGAGAGTACACAAGACATTTGCTTTGGTCACTTTAGAAAGAAACAGTTATAATGTCAAACTGAATACTGTAAATTAAAATTAACAGCACTAAACATATAATCACCCTTGTTGATATCCCTATTGATTTGTCATTGTTTAAGGCAAAAATGTGAACTAAAATCTGCTTTTTGTCCAGTGTGTGTGTGTGTGTGTGTGTGTGTATTATGGTTCAATGAATGGGTCTTTTTTTTTTTTTGTACAAAGGCCTTAATAATAATAAAACACCAAGATATGACATACAAAGTATGAAAGGTAGTACAACAAGATCTCTTTTATTGAATTCAAAAGGTTTTAATTATATTTTGCTACATATAAATGTATTTTATAGATTTTGAAATGTCAAAAGGTCATTCAGTTTAACCGTCCAAAGTCCAATACAGCCATTTCATTTGTGATTAAAATATTAAATTATTAAAATATATGTATATATTTTTAATTCTGGCATGATTTTATAACATCATATATCAACATGCAACATGGTATTAAAATTATGTGTAGAATTTCATTGATGTCATTCGGAGTAACCGATATAAAGGGACCATTTTGGTTGAAGTCATGCAGTCAGTATCATGTGACAGGATGTGTTATCATTCAGACACCTGCAAAGGACCACATGGTCATGAAGCAAAGTAACTAACTCTCTAAACTATTTGAAAAATTCATGTTTTCACTTGCTCATACGCATGTCCCGAAACATCAGGTCATTTGGTACAACCGCTATAAAACATGGAAAATGTTGTAATATTTTAAAAACTTGTGCTAAATATAAAATGTTTGATTGTTGTTTTGCTAGTTGCTGGATATCAGCCTGTTAGCATTGTTTGAAAATATCGGCATTCGGTATAACCAAAAGTGTCATTCAGTAAAACGAAATTTTGGTTAAACTGAATGACCATTTTTGGTAACAAATTTTTAAGGAAATACCACTGCATCATAAACAGCAGCCTATATCAGTTCACCACTGCTGTGAATATTTCCCTGTAATGTTATCACTTAAAAAAAGAGCACTACAAGTGTTTGATTCTGTGTCATTGTTCCATACTAAAAGCATTCCATCAGCACTCATGCAGGGTGTCTCATTAGGTCATTAAAGCCTTGACAGTGTGACAGTGCTGCAGACCACCTGCTAAGATCTGTGTCCATCTATATACACCCCTTAAACTAAATTATACCATAATAACACACAAAAGAAATAACACTGTTCAGTCATTCAATATGTAGAGTGAAAATGAATATGCATACACTGCTTTATTGTCTGATGGAGTCGTTTGATTCTTTGTGTACACAAATTCTAATTCAATGAAATTGCTGTCATTATTTACTTACCCTCATGTTTTTTTCTAAACCTGATATTTTTTTGAAACCTGACAGTTCATTGTGACCACTGTTTTTAAGCTCCTAAAAAGCTCACCACATAAGTATCATAAAAAGGTTTGGAACAGCACAAGGGTGAGTAATTTTCTTTTGTCTTTTTATTTCTTTTTTTTTCCTGAGGTGATCACAGCAGAATCCAACAGCCCCCTGTTCCATGCAAGGAGTAATGACAATAACCTCTTAAGGGCAAAAACATCAATTCTGCATAATGAAGTCGTTGACTTAAAAAACTTGAGTTGCATGAGTTAAATTAACATTAAGAGTTGTTTAGTTATTAGGAAAAATGTTATTATTAGAATGAATGGATTCAGTGTGGAAGGACTTAGTGTGGTTCATTTATATATATATATATATATATATATATATATATATATATATATATTTTTGCATGATATAAATTTTCTCATAACGTGATATATGATTTTGATCATATCCTCCATCCCTTGAATCATTTGAATTTGTTGCAGTGCATCCCTCATGATCCATGTCTATAGATACAGTAAGTGTACCATCAATCCAGGTGTCTTTGTGTTGAGTGAATGCACCATTTCTTTGAGATGTGTGCAATATGCGTAAACAAGCTGACTCTACCGAATGCATTAAACCTTAAAAGAATTGAATACGAACAGAACAGGTTAATCAACTGCTTTTCTTTTCTTTTTTTTCTTGAGAGGGCTGTGTCACTTATGTGTGCCCGTCTGTCATTGTGAGTTATAGACAGCAGTGCATCACAGCGGCATGACAAAACCCAGGCATGGGCAACTCCCCGCTTTTATTTAATGCACTTTTTATAACCTGCATAAATAAGGGACCTGTTTAAGAGTGCACTGTGGGCAGAGCATGTGGCTAAGTGCTTTCCCTTCTGCTCTCACCCTCTCTTGATGCTCATCACACAAGGGCAAAGGAGCACCGCTATTTAGCAATGCAAAGAGATGAGCCTGAACCGCATTGAAATTTAGGGCATTGTCTTGAGTGAGTTTGCAGTAGCAGCATCTACAAGGTGCATTGCAGTGGTTCTCAACAGTTTTGAACCCAGGTTTACATTATTGGATATTAAGTATTTTTTGATAATATAAATACAAGTGGGTAGTTACCATCTTTAAGTTTTGGCTGACTTACAATCTATCCATACAATTACAGTAAATTCAATTGAGATGAGTTTAACATGTAATTCCATTTTGTTAATTTTTTATTTTTTTTTCACCTTCATATTCAATTGTTATTATTAGTTATTATTATTATTAGCATTATTAGCATTATTAGTATTATTTCATTTTATGGACCAGGAATATTGAATAGTACAGTAAATGTTAAAGGCAGGGTAGGAGATTTGTTCCAGAAACATTTTTTTGTTACACTCTAAAAAAATAATGAATTGGCTTTGTAAATATCACAATAATAATTAACGTCATTAACTTAATAACATCTCTGAATATCATTTACTTGATAGTTTGAGTTGAACATACCAAAATAATTCAGTAGTCCCTCACTGCAGAACACTCGAGATCAAAGGGGCGGAGTCAGGTAGGTTAAGGTATATGGAAAGTGGGAGGAGTTGGATCTAGAACCAGGGGGTGGAGATGGGTAGGTTTAGAGCCAAGGGGCGGAGTCGGGTAGGTTTAGGGCAGGGGTGCCCAATCCTGTTCCTGGAGATCTACCTACCTGCAAATTTTAGCTCCAACCCAGATAAAACACACCTGAATCAGTTAATTAAGATCTTCAGAAGCACTTCATAATTACAGACAGGTGTGTTGAGCTGGGCTGGAGCTGAACTCTGTAGGAAGGTAGATCTCCAGGAACAGGATTGGGCACCCCTGGTTTAGGGCTATGGGAAGTGGGAGGAGTTGGATCCAACCCCGCCCCTTGGATCTTGTGTTCTGCAGTGAGGACCATCTCAAATAACTGCCTAAAAATCCAACAGTTTTTTCTAACAAATTACTAGTTTATAAAAATCTACTTAATATTTTTGTTAAATTTCTATCAAAATATTTGAGAATGGCAAATTAAACTGATCTGTTTCAAGAATCACAATTATTGCTTAATTTAATTCACATCAATATTACTAATCTTTAACACACACTTAAGAAATTATAAATAAGTTTACTCAAATAAGTAAGGTTATTTATTTAGCTTTATTGTGCTTTAAATCATTTTATTTAATGCAAAACAACATACAGGGATACAATGTGAGTCATCTAAATGAGTGTCGCGTCTGTCTTTTCGCGTGATTGAAACACCTGATGCCTTACATAAAACACGTGACTTTATTCCTAAAGATAATGACAGATGCTGCGACAGGACTGACTCCATAACCTGCCTGTAAGCAAACAGTGCCCAGTTCTGAGAACATTTTATCATCCAAATTAATTGCATATTAATTTGGATGATAAAATGTTCTCAGAACTGGGCACTGTTTGCTTACAGGCAGGTTATGGAGTCAGTCCTGTCGCAGCATCTTTCTTTTGACGTACTCGGCAGGCACGTGCACAGGTAGGGCTCAACCTGTGCAGAGCACATGCCCTTTTTGTCCTTTCACTCCGAAGTGCCCTTTTTTGGAGGCGTTTTATTTTATTTATTTATTTTCTTCAATAAATCAATGCTATTGGTCGCCGTTTACGTCTGTCTGTCTGATTTACAAATATATTTAGCCTAATAAAAGTATTAAAACGAGCTTGTGACAAAATCTTTTTGGATCCGCTCAAACTGTCAGTCAAACCTCTTAACCCCGCCCCCTAAGTGCAGCGAACTGAAGTTCCACAGCAGAGCAGCTGAACGTCTTACAACGGTAAATAAATATATTGTTGTTTGAATAAGTAGGCTACAACGTTGTTTCTGCGAAAGAAACACGAGTATGTCTATAAAGTTTCATATTTTATGCATTTTGAGGCCTGAGACCGGTGGCGGAGAGAGAGGAGGGGCTAACATTTGTTAGTCATGTTAGTCATAGCCAATAGCCTACAAATAGCCTTAAATTGCCTGTGCATACAGTACAGTAGTATTACATCTTTTATAAATTGAGATTTTGGCCAAACGTATTTTACAACCGGAAAAACTGAGCGCTCATAACCTATTGATGATGACGTTAGCCTAATGTGGTGATGTTTTTGCACATTGCACATTTGCACACATTTGCTGGTCAAAAACCATGTCAAAAACCCAGCATAACTGCATTTGAGTTTGACACAAGCGACTGAGTGATCCTCGTCAGCTAGGTAAAATATATTTCTAAGCAATTTCTTCTTTGATTTATGATGGCTATCTGCTGATACACTTAATTCATTAACATTTAATCATATTATATGGTCACACAGTATGGTTAATGTTTACGATGTTAATATGTATTTGCTAGCTAGATTTTTTTTTTTTTTTTTTTTTTATGTGGTATTGTATACTCCCCGCTCGTCTTCACACGTATAAACATGGTTTTACTACAGTAATGTAAACTAAAAACTTATATATATATATATATATATATATATATATATATATATATATATATATATATATATATATATATATAAGCTTTTGAGACTATTATTTTGTGTTATTTATTTGGTGGGGTGTGGGGGAGGGGGGTGCCCTTTTTCAGTTTCAGCACATGCCCCTCAAAAGGTCTGTGCACGGCCCTGGTACTCGGAGCAGTTCGTGACTCGAATTTATGAGTTTCAATAGCAACACTGTCAACGCTGAAATGAATCTGCAGCAGTCAGGTGGTACAGGTTGGAGCTCTTTAAGTTGTTTATGTTTATTGTAATGTTATGTGTTCTTCGAGACATGAGGTAGTTTAACACGTCTCTCATGACGCATTTGTTTGCTCCCTGCTGTACGCCTTCATATGTTTTGGAGGAGGTGTGGTTTTGGAAAGCTCTCTGAAGGGAGGGTGGGACAGGGTTGCCAGGTTTTCATAACAAAACCCACCCAATTGCTACTCAAAACTAGCCCAATCATGTTTCGGGGGTAAAATCCGCTTTTTGGCAGGGTTCCCCTAGTAAAATTCGCATTCCAGGGTCTAAATATAATGTTATTTGGGGTCGCTTCAACCCACGGACATGAAAAACAACCCGCGGCAACAATGTTAAAGTGGGAAAACTGTGGACTTGGCAACACTGAGGTGGGATCTTATGATTTCAAAACTAGCTCACTATTGCTAGCCTCTCCGAAAATGGTGTACCCTACCTTTAAATTATATTGAATTGTGGTTCAGTAAATTCCACCTGTCATTTCAATTCAGCTCTGTGGTCATGAATTGAAAGTAAGTTCATCCTGAATTTTGCTATTCTAAACCTTGGTTGGAACCACTATTATATTTTCAGGGAAATCTGAGGGTGCTATTTGGGCATTTGAACTAATTAATATCAGTGAAATCACCTTCAGTGTTCAGTGGGACATTGTCTTACACTGGGCGGCTGTGCGAAGTGTTATTATAGCCCTGTAGGTGCTTTCCTGGCCAAGACAAGGGCTAAATCAGGAGAGGACGACAGCTCAGGAGTATCAGATCTCTAAAGTGACTCATCCGACCTACGCATAGAAGTCTCAGAAGGTGGGAAAAGAAGTCAATGAGCTTTGGCACCATGCCCTTCACCCTTTCTCTTCTATAACTCTTCTATGTCTCTCTTTCACACTCTCTGTCTATCCTATATTTCTTTCTCTCAGCCTTTTCCTTGCTTTGGTCGCTGAGGTCCATGTCATCCATTAATCTCACTTGGGCAGTAATGGCGTCTCCTTGTTTTACTAGCCACAGTATGAAAAAGTAATGACTCTCTTCCCATCCCTTGTTTGGCTTTGTTGTTCAGGTTTTGTGGGCGTGTGTCTACAGAGCAAGAAAGACAGAGAGGTCTATAATGTAAAACTCACTTGCTTGTTTCCTCCTGGGATCTCTAATAAAACATCTTCACTTAACAAATGTGCTTGAGTGCTAAACATCCACCGCATGCTGCATCTATAAAACCTTTTGCTCTTGATACTATTTTTACACTTCAATTATTACTAATAATTACCCTCCACATCCTTCACAGATGCAGAAGCATTACTGTCCTGTTTCTATGATTGCATGTGCATGAGACATTTAATGGCTACAACATACTTAAATATCCATTTAAGGTCTTGTTTAATGTAATTGGGGCCTGGACGACACCCTGAACAGTAAATCTCGAGTGGTGGAGATGCTTAACAGACATTCTCCTGCTTGATGTATGGAAAAGGAACAAGTATGGGGCTTAAAAAAGTATTGATTTATACCTAGAGCTGAAAAAGGGATCTGAGGTGCTCAGATGCTGTCAACAAACCATATTGAACACGCATATAGGCTTTGTTCCAAAACCTAGTGAGCCGACTTGCTGTCTACTGCCTTCTAAGGCAGCAACCTAACTAAATGGAACTATGTGATAAATAGATTTGGAAGCAACTCTGTGCACCACACAAATAGTGTGAGAACACTTGATGTGCAATTAGAATTTTGCATTAACATGTTGCAAAGAAATTAATCAGATTGCAATATATTTACTCAGTATTTTTGATATTGAATTAATTATATATTTGTTAACCATACATGTGATGCTGGCTTATTTTTATTCTTTTATTAATAAGCAGCATAATCAATTTGTAAAAGCCTTCTGGTCATGATGCCTTAAAATGCCACAGTTGGAGGTCTCTGGGAAAAACAAGTTGGACTCAGTGGTCTACTTTCTAATTTCTGGAGCTGATGTTGCATATTCACATAGCGGTAGAATAGCTAAGGAGGTGTGGAGGAAGAAAAATGGAATAAAATACTAGTTTATTGAAGAAATTGGAGCAAATCTGTGTCAAAGCTTAAAGGATCAGTTCACTTTCAAATAAAAATTAGCCCAAGCTTTACTCATACTCAAGCCATCCTAGGTGTATATGACTTTCTTCTTTCTGATGAACATAATCAGAGATATATTAATAAATATCCTGACGCATCTGAGCCTTATAATGGCATTGAACAAGGGGTCACGAGTATGAGCTGAAGAAAGTGTCTCCATCCACATCCATCCATCAGGTTAATAAAGGCCTTCTGAAGCAAAGCGATGCGTTTGTGTGAAAAAATATCCATATTTAACAATAGCTTCCGCCAGACCGCCTTCCGTAAGAAAGTGTAACGCCTTTCACAGTTCAAAACGCTTATGCTACGTCCTGCGCCTTCCCTTTTCAGCTTATGGAAAAAGTGTAACTGACGAAACGGCAGTTTACACTTTCTTCGTAACTTGAATATGGAAAGGCGGAATACAGTTTTTACAGTATAAAAATCATTATGTCCATCATGGAATGTCCCCATAAAACATGAAAACCCAACGTGTGTGCGTGTTGTGTTCTTCTAGTTAGTGTTCAGCTACAAATTTTGTCAGGCCTCACTGTTATGACCACAATGACAATGATTTAACTTTTCTTCAGTTTGTGTCCTTCATATACAGAATTTCTGTTGAAGGTTTGCAAGCGTCTTCAAGACTTACATAATTTGTACATTTTAAAGTTGAATCATTCTGGGATTGGTAAAATCAGATGGAATGAATAAATCTTTTACATTGTTAAAAAAGGGACATATGATACTTTTCATTTTTACTTCTTTTTTTCTTCAAAGTATTGTTATTCAAGGTTTCTTGTACCCAAAAGTCATACATTTGCCATAAATTCCTTGGAATTTAAAGAATGAATTAAATATATATTTTGTTCTGCTATGCAAGACTTCTACATATTTTTATTTGTAAGTTAAAAGTGTTTGTAAGTTAATATTTTGTCAAACTTCCCTTGTATACATACTGTTTCTTATCTTTAGTTAGGGGTTGGCATGTTTTTTGAAAGAAGTCTCTTATGCTCACTAAGGTTGCATTTATTTGATCAAAATTTAATTCTCATCTTCACTGTCACATGATCCTTAAGAAATCATTCTAATATGCTGAATTGGTGCTCAAGAAACATTTCTTATCACAGTTGAAAATAAAACAGTAAACTCTGTATTGGAAAAGTTGCTGAACAATTATGTGTAAATGTGGGCGTTCATGTAAATGACCAGTAATGATGACATTAGAATGTTTTCTTTCTGAGACCCAGCAGTTCAGCAGCCCTTCTGTCTCCCATCATGCATTGCTGTCCAGGGAGGCGGCCCATCTTCCCTCTCACTGTTATTCAATAAAACCTCCCTGACAGGTATGATCGAGAGCCACTCAGTGTTGGAGCAGGACCCTCAAATATGAGGGGGAGGTATAAAATACGAGCACCCTGACAGCTCGCTTGCCAATCCAAATTAAAAAAAGTTGGAGTGCCTGGCTTTACGCTGCCCGTAACGGTGTGGTTGTATTTCATGCTTGCTGTGAAGCTGCTCTGCACATCCTCTATCCGCCACTGACAGGGCTGGTAAATCTAGCCTCGTTTGGCCCGGTGTGTAAACAGTTATTCATCTTGTGGCAGAAGCAAGGGACAGACCTCAGCTCATCTTGTGGACTGCAGGCATCTCATAGAAGCAGAGATTTGTGGGAAACCAAACCCATTTAGTTGTTCACATTTCACCAAATATTGAAAAAGCAGTCAGGATATCAGAAGTGCAATTGTGAGCTTTTGCAGTGAAAATGGGCTCAGAAGTTTTTCCATCATATCAGTGAGGTTGTATAAATAATTGCATCCAAAAAGCCACTGATGAGATTCTTAGTTCACTTTCAAACAAACTGTAGTGCGATTCGACTTAAAAATGACAGTCTGAATGCTAAGCGAACCAGGGCTAAATGTTGTTATTCATTTATTATTTATTTATTTATTTGGACCAAATGAACCAACACTCTAAAAAATAAATAATTTATTGGCATTGATGGTTCCATGAAGAACCGTCAACATCCATGGAAAATTTCTATTGCACAAAAAGTTCTTTATAGTGTGAAAAAAAAAAAGTTTTTTATATTTAAAAAAAAAAAAAAAGAAAAGGTTATTTTAAGAACCGATCAATGAAAGGTTCTTTGAGGAACCAATAATGGTTCTTCTATGGCATTGCTGTAAAACACCCCTTTTGGAACCTTTATTTTTAAAGGGGACCTATTATGTCCTTTTTCACAAGATGTAATATAAGTCTCTGGTGTCCACAGAATGTGTCTGTGAAGATTCAGCTCAAAATACCCCACAGATCATTTATTAAAGCATGTCAAATTTGCCTCTATTTGGGTTTGAGCAAAAACATGTCGTTTTTGTGTGTGTCCCTTTAAATGCAAATGAGCTGCTGCTTACGGCCGCTTTCCAAAAGAGGGTGTAATTTTAACAGCTTGTGTTTCAATTACTAAACAACAACAAAGTTGGAGAATTTCACGCAGCCAAAATGAGGATTGTCAGTAACGGTGTTCAGCCTTACATTGTTCAAACTGGAGTCGGACACTGATGGAGAGACTCAGGAAGAAGTTACAACTTTTAGAATGCAACTGGATGTTTCTGAATGGTTAGTGGATAAATTTATATAGTTGCTGTGGAGTTGATTCAACTAATCGACTAGCATGTGTCATCATGTTAATCTTTTGTGCAAATCCAGCATTGAATTGACCCTCGTTTGTGAAGTAGTCCGGTGTAAAATGACGGCATGGCAACAACACTCTACTACAACAACTCTTCCCAACATGGCCTCGCCCCCTTTGTTACGTGTTCTCTGGGGCAGGATTTATGTAAATTTTGGGGTTTGTGATGTCACCAACCCGGGAAAGAGCTCTTTGTTGTCCCTACTAGCCGTTTGTTGTAGTCCTTAAAAAGCGATTTCTGTAAAAGAAAATATTTCCCTTTGCATTGAACTTTGAGCGTCGCAACTTTGCAGATGTTGTTTATGCTCAAACAGCAGCATTACACACTAACTAAAGTTAAAAAAGTGAAATCATAATGAAGGACCCCTTTAAGAGTGAAGAGAACCGAACTACAAGTGTGAACTCACAATTCTGTTGTGCTGGTGTCTGTCAGATTGCTAGTAAGTGCAATTGTGAGCTTTTGCAGTGAAAATGGATTTAGAGTTTTGGCATTGTATCAGTGAGGATTTATAAAGAATGACACTCAAAAAGTCTCCAACTTATGTTGTTTTTAGATTCTGCTGTGCTAGTGTCTCAACACGCTTATTAACTAGAATAACTAGCATATCTTCAATGGTCAACCGGTTATGTGGCTAAACCAGCAGTAAACTAAATTCATGTTGGTCTTTTCAGGAGGTTACCATTAAAGCCCCAAATGTCCAAACCAGCTTGATAGTCCACTACTGAACTTTCAGAAGAGGTGACTGAACTCTGACATCCCAAACCGCAATTAAACAGCATACCGATTAGCACTAATGATCACTTACTTTGCACATTGATTGCAGTGAGCTTGTAGCAAATGAGCTAACTGTGGTAAAGACAGTGAATGAAGACTTTTTCTCCAATTTACAGCTTTAGGTAGCTGCAACTAACATCTGCTAACAACTGTTAGACATTTTTGTGTAAATTAATGCAAACTCAATGCAGCATGAACCACAATCCACACCCACATGTTGTCCGTAAACAACGTTCAGCGTTCAGGAATTTGTGCAGGATTTGTTAAGTAGAGCAAAGCTAAGCTCTCATTTTTAGCTAAATATAAATGAGGCTCCCTTCTGTATCTTTCATTAAAAACATTTACATTTATTTATTTGATTAACACTTTTATCCAAACTCTTCAAGGTGTGTTTGTGTATATATTGTTCCACATATATCAAAATCATCAAATATGATGGAATGTTTTAGAGTGGGAAAAAAAATTTGCCACAAAACTTAATCAGATCAATGGCTAATACATATTAATGCTAATTTCGGACAAAAGATAATGTCACGACTCCCTTGACGATCATGTCAAAAGCAACTGGCTCTTGTTAGCTGAAGATGTATTAGAAAGACTAACAGTATGGAACATTTCAGCTATACTCTGATAAAATATGATACATTTACTTTACTAATTTAACAAATAATTACAAAGAAAATGCAAGTAACATTAAAAACACCTATAACTATAACTAGGTACTGCACAGTAGGAGTGACTTAACAGCATAGCTAAAATGGTGGGATCTTTATTCCAGTGTTTTCGGTGCGGAAGCGAGATGCTTGGTGTGACACTGCAGATCTGGCACAGAAATCTTACATCTATGAGAAGAATTAAGTAGAACCCAAGGCATGATGATAACACTCGTTAACAAGGTAACATCTGCATGATTGACAGTCATTAAAATGTCACCTCCACTCAAATGATTCATATGAAATCATTTTGTGTGTGAGAGAGACAGATAGAGCGAGACGGAAAGAGAATTTAGGTACAATATGGAGGGAGGGAGTGGGTGGAAAATGAGGAATGAGTTTCTCACTGGGAGAGGAAAAAGAGATTAGATAATAGGGTAAGAAGGCAAGAGAAAGTATGAGGAAGATGGAGAGAAGTGAAGAATGAGGAAAACGAGCTTGTGTAAGAAAAATGAAGAATGGATGAGAATGAGAAGGAGAGAAACTAAGGCTCACTCAAGGACAAACGCAGAGCCTGAAAACTGAGCAGCTTATACAAATGATTTGTCCTCCTATTAGCTTTCACGAGTGTCACTTAAAACGTAGCGGCAGGACGGCACATTCAGACAAAAGACATGTCATTTTCAGACACAGTAACCTGGCAGAAAAAAAAAAAAAAAAGGAAATTTCAATTATGCTGCTCTTCAAAGTGCTATTTCAGCTGTGACTCTCTCTGTTGAAAACCTTTTTCAGTGTGGCATGAAAATGAATTAACACTTTCCAATTTACTCAACTATAACAGATTACATTTAATTATTTCTAGTTGCTTGTGTACAGGCATGCATGTGCATCTGTGCGGTCAATTAGACATCAGTTTGTTGAATATTTTATGTCACTGATTCTGGGAACTTTCTGTACGTTTCATTCCATTTCGGCAGTCCTAATGTTGTTGCCATGGCACTAAGCCTCCAATTGCAGCGTTAACTTGAAAGAGCATTTTTTGATGGCTGTTTTCCAAACAGGGAGGGTGGATGACTCCCTCTCCTTGAGTCCAGTTCAGATTCAGCACTGTGACTAATTAAGGCTGACGCCCGTTTCTCACCTCGGAACAGACGTGGTTTACTAGATTTATTTCTGCATTTATTTAAGATTAAAAGCCAATAGAGAAGATGAGGTTTGTTTTGTTCCCAGTGCAGATTTAAGGAAAGTCTGGAGCAGATTTGGTTGTTCCCTGAAGCTGTAATATATCTTGATGAGACACAAATAAATGAATGAATCAAATATTAATCACCTTGTGTGCCGTGAGTATTAAACTATATACACAGATCAGGCATAACATTATGACCACTGACAGTTGAAGTGAATAACACTCATTATCTCTTCATCACGGCACCTGTCAGTGTGTGGGATATATTAGGCAGAAAGTGAACATTTTGTCCTCAAAGCTGATGTGTTAGAAGCTGGAAAAATGGGCAAGCGTAAGGATTTGAGCGAGTTTAACAAGGGCCAAATTGTGATGGCTAGACGACTGGGTCAGAGCATCTCCAAAACTGCAGCTCTTGTGGGGTGTTCTCGGTCTGCAGTGGTCAGTATCTATCAAAAGTGGTCCTAGGAAGGAACAGTGGTGAACCGGCGACAGGGTCATGGGTGGCCAAGGCTCATTGATGCACGTGGGGAGCGAAGGCTGGGCTACTGTAGCGCAAATTGCTCAAGAAGTTAATGCTGGTTCTGATTGAAAGGTGTCAAAATACACAGTGCATCGCAGTAGGTTGCGTATGGTGCTGCATAGCCACGGACCAGTCTGGGTGCCCATGCTGACACCACCAATTACCAAAGAAGCATGTCAAAATTATGATTTTCTTATCAAGGTGATAAAATGTTGTGTAGCAAAAATGAGTACACCCTCCTTAAAGTTACTAAATAAAACAAAATCATTTTTTCTGGTGTAAGTTTAAGGCAATGTTTGATCAACAGGTAAGTATGTTGAACCAAAACATTTAAAGAGAAGTAATTTCTTGACAATTAAAAGTGTTATATAGCCCACTGAATCATTCTCAGACTTAATGCTGACAACAATGGAACCACTTGGGAGAGAACTGTCAGGAGACAGTTATTGTTATTTCTTAGCACAAAAGAGGACAGTGGTACAAGAGGATTACCAAATCATTGTTTTAAGTGTAAAAATATAGCAAAAGTAACAGAAATTCAAAAACAATGGACTTGTGACAAGGCCCCTGAAATAATCAGGCCTTCATTTTAAGCTTTCATTTAGTGATGAGGGATTTTTTTTTTTTTTTTTTTTTTTGCTAGACAAAGAGCAGGAGAAATACCAAGCAAGTGTCTCAGAGTCAGCAAAAGCTATGAAAAGAGTGACTGTTTATCTCACATAGTAAGATGCAGCCTGCAGAAATGACATGCATGGTTGTTGTTCTCACTGGAACTACCTACTGTAGCCAAAGCACACAGTTAGCCATTTACAAAGCCCATATTTACAAAATATAGATTCTGGGAATCAATGATCTGGTCTCATGAGACCAAATCAATCATTTGGGATCTAACAGCATCCAAATGTTATGGTGTTGCTAGAGGAGGAGTACAGTGAGAAGTGCCTGGTTCCCACAGTAAAGTTCAGTGGTAGTATAGCTCTTATATAGGGATGTATGAGTGCTGAAGGTATGAGGGAGTTGTGCTTTATCAATGCTGTCATGAATTCCCACACCACTTTGTAATTTAACTCCCTGAGGTCTGAAAACGCGCCGGCGCGTTTTGCAGGATTTTTTTCACATTGCAGCAAAACAGACTTAAAATACTCCATCATTTCTTGTCATAGAGACATAAGTAATATATCAATTGAAACTATAGAATGTCTTCTTTTATTTGTGTACATTCAGAGTAAAAACACAATGTTGTGCTTTTTGTAAAATAAAGAAAACTAACATGATGCATGATCTCTCCTCTCCCTCTGAGTGAAGTCCAATCTGATAGTTCTCAGAAAATGAACTGTAACTTATGAATACTAATGACAAAAAAAAATGACACTTACGTCTAAAAAAACGTTGAAATGTCAGGTTTTAAATCGTGCAAGTCAAATCAAAAACAAACATTCTGTGTTTATGTAATCTGTATGAAAAGAGAGCCATGTCAGAAGTCTGTGATTCAGCTCATTATCCGCTAATGCGGCCACGCCCACGGAGCCAGCGCTATTCAGACGCAAATTCAGAGGCAATACATGCATTCATCGTCTCAATCGTGTATTTATTGTCTTGAAAAGTGTTTATTTGGATGTTAAAGCAATGGTTAGCGATCTCTAGAAGACATGCCGTTAGTTCCTAGTTCCTTTTCTTCTTTATATGAATTTGTGGCCTAAAGGTGTACAGAGAGCTCCCTCCGGCTGCAAGTATGAATTAAAAACACCATTCCTGAAATGTCCTCTTCTTCTTTAGAATAATTTGTGGACTAAATGTGCACAGAGAGCGCCCTCCGGCTGCAAGTATGAATTAAAAACACAGTATCCAGCACTCATATTGATGACAATAAATATTACTTCTCAGTATAGAAAATTGACATAAATATATAAGAATCCATCAATATTTCTCCAAATGTGCATGCTTTTAAGCTAAAAGCCTATATGAAATGCCATAGAGGTAAAATAATTGTTCAGGGGCCGTATTCACAAAACATTTTATCTTACTACTAAGAGTTCTCCTAAATAGCAGTAAAAGTTCTTAGCTAAGAGTTTTCTCTTAAAACCTATTAACAAAGCTGCTGAGACCAACTTTTACTAAGGAATAGACTGAAGTCTTAAGCTAAGAGTAAGGGCGGGGTTGACCTCGTTGCTATGGACTATACACACAGTGATTGGCTGATGGGGGAGGAGTCAGCGATTTAATCATAGAAACATTGTAGAATGAGGTGTCATGTTTCCATATTAAAATAAAGGTTTAAAAATACAAATGTTGCCCTATTCAAAATAAAATGTTGCCATATTGTTGCCATAAAGGTTTTAAAATATAGGCTAAGTGTCACTAATTAAACTAGTATATATATATAATGAATGTAATGAAAGTGCTGCAGTTCAAGGTTCCTTATATGACTTTAGGGGACGTTCCATTTTGGTTATTTTATGGTCAAAAAAAGAACGTTACAAAGAGAATATTTGGGACATTAACAGAACGTTCCCACACGGTCCTCTGTTGATCATTTAATAACGTTCCATTTTGGTTATTTTATGGTCATGCATGAATGTTACAAAGAGGACATTTGGGAAGTTAACAGAACGTCCTATAGTGATAGTCCCCTCAACATTCCCAGAACGTCCTGAATGTTCCCTGAAGGTCCACCAAATAACTTTCCCCAAACCTTAAAAGAACTCCACATCGTGACCGTCTCTGAACGTTCTGGGAACGTTACTAGGTGACAGGTTACCCCGCTAGAAATTTTACGTTCCCAGAACATTCTCAGAACGTCCCCACTGGTGTTGAGTAACGTTCCCATTATGTTCAGAGACGGTCACGATGTGGAGTTCTTTAAAGGTTTGGGGGACGTTATTTGGCGGACCTTCAGGGAACATTCAAGACGTTCTCTGAACGTTTAGGGAACCATACTTTATTTAGAAATGTTCTCAGAACGTCCCTGCTGCCCTTTTCAAAAACATGAATTGAAAATTAGAGCTAAATTGACTAATAAAAGTTTTTGTTTCTTTGTTTCTTTCATACACATCTTCTTAATGAGGTGTAGATGTTTTATCAAAATTTATAAATGTCACCGTTATGGAGGTAAGCGCTTGTTTTAGTTGGGCTCCTGACCCTTGACAATTTGACTTTAGTTTTTCTCCAATTGTTGTAACTGTGTTTTTCTAAAGCATTTTGTACAATAAAAAATTGTGAGAAAATTAAAGTCTGATCAAATTGGTTTGGATGCTTGATTATTGATGATGACATAAAGTCATACAGTGGTCTTATTCACAAATCTCTGAATATTGTGTTATCATTCATCTAGACATAATGCAGGAGAACCTGTCCTACTTTGAAATTATGAAAGTTTTTATCCTTATGCAAAAATTATTCAGACAGTATCATGTAGATTCACACAGACATCAAGATTCTGCATATGATCCTCAACAATGGTGACAAAATTTTCAGATAAACACTGAACATCACAAAACAAGCTACAAAAAAGATATTTTAGTGTCACCATCGCTGAGGATCATACGCTGATTCATGATGTCTGTGTGAGTCTAAAAGGCACTGCTCAAAACTCTGCATAATGTATAAAAAAACTAATAAAAAAGGGGGTAAAAACACCTTTAATTAATGCAAAAACGCAATTTAATACACTCAGTTTAGATTTTGGTGATGATCAATGAATCAGGACACTCCATGATGATTGCATCACCAGCACAAAACAACCAAATTCATCTGATCAGACTTTCTCCTGCTTCCTTTTGCTATAACTAAAGTGTTTTGAGAACACAGTTAAAGCAGCCAAAGAAAATCAAATGTTAAAAATGTCAAGAATCAAGAGCCCATCTAAAGCAAACGCTCTTCTCTATAACGGTGACTTCAAACTTTATTATTTTGTATAAAACACCCACACAGCCGGCGACATTCTCTTGACCTTGTGCAACTTTGTCTAAAAGTTCTCTAAAGGTGACAAAAATTCTAAAACTTTACAGAACATTTGGGACATAAAACGTCCTCTTTTGGTAATGAAAGTGCTGCAGTTTAAGGTTCCTTATATGATTTTAGGGGGACGTTCCAATTTGGTTAATTTTATGCTCACACAAGAACGTTACAATATATATTAGGTATTTAGGTATTTAGGACATTAACTGAACGTTGCTACATGGTTTTTTTGTTGGTCATTTAATAACGCTCCCGATATGAGTTTAGGGGAACGTTTTATTTTGGTTATTTTATGGTCGCACGAGAACGTTACAAAGAGGACATTTGGGAAGTTAACAGAACGTCCTATAGTGATAGTCCCCTAAACACGTCCTGAATGTTCCCTAAAGGTCCACCAAATAACGTTCCCCAAACCTTAAAAGAACTCCACATCGTTCTTGCATGACCATAAAATAACCAAAATAGAACGTCCCCCTGAAGTCATATCGGGAACGTAATTAAATGACCAACAGAGGACCATGTGGGAACATTCTGTTAATGTCCCAAATCTCCTATTTGTACACTGTAAAATGTAATTTTTTTGTAATTAGTGTAGTTTACTTAGAAAGCTTAATTAAACTGTTGGGTTTACATAAAATAAACTTACGGAAACCGATTGCCTTAAATTTAGCAAGTAAGTTAACTCATCATTTTGAATTGATAAAACTAGCTACCACACAGTACAGAGTACTTAGAAATCTTGAGGATTGGTAATTCAATTTTACAAATTGAGTACTTAGTTCAGTTTTAATATTATTAAAAAAATACTTATTTGTTTTTAATGACAAACCACACTTTTGATTAAGTATAAACCTCAGGATTAAACCTGTGGGTATTCAATGATATCATCAGGAAAGATGCAATAGATCAATCCCAGTATTTCTTTTGGCTTTTTTTCACCATAACAGCTGTGTCTTACAAACACTGAGTTACAACAGCCAGAGAAACACTGTTAAAAGTCAAGGTCAAGAGCCCAACTAAAGCAAACACTTTCCACCATGATGGTGACATCAAACTTTATTATTTTCAACAGTATCTCCAGTTTAATAAATACAAATAAATGTATGGTCCATTGTTGCAACTTTGAGTAAAAAATGCTTGAGAAATTTAAGGCAGTTTCTACATAATGTGAACAAGATTTTTAACATGACTGAACTAAGTACTCAATTTGTAAAATTGAATTACCAATCCTCAAGATTTCTAAGTACTCTGTACTGTGTGGTAGCTAAACCCAACAGTTTAATTAAGCTTTCTAAGTAAACTCAACTAATTACATTTTACAGTGAATCCTCAAGATTTCTAAGTACTCTGTACTGTGTGGTAGCTAGTTTTATCAATTCAAAATAATGAGTTAACTTACTTGCTAAATTTAAGGCAATCGGTTTCCTTAAGTTTTTATGTAAACCCAACAGTTTAATTAAGCTTTCTAAGTAAACTCAACTAATTACATTTTACAGTGTAACGTTCTTTTTTGACCATAGAATAACCAAAAGAGAACGTCCCCCTAAAGTCATATAAGGAACCTTGAACTGCAGCACTTTCATTACCAAAAGAAGACGTTTAAGGAACGTCCCGAATGTTCTGTAAAGGTTCAGAATTTTCATCACCTTTTGGGAACTTTTAGGGAACGTTGCGCAAGGTCCTGAGAATGTTGCCTTCTATGTGGGAGGTTGTCCTGCTAAAATTTTACGTTCCCAGAACATTCTCAGAACGTCCACTGGTATTAAGAACATTGTCTAGTAACGTTCCCAGAACGTTTAGAGATGGTCACGATGTGGAGTTCTTTTAAGGTTTGGGGAACGTTATTTGGTGGATCTTCAGGGAACATTCAGGATGTTCTGGGAATGTTTAGGGGACTATCACTATAGGACGTTCTGTTAACTTCCCAAATGTCCTCTTTGTAACGTTCTTGCGCGACCATAAAATAACCAAAATAGAACGTTCCCCTAAACTCATATCAAGAACGTTATTAGATGACCATGTAGCAATGTTCAGTTTAATGTCCTAAATATCCTCATTGTAACGTTCTTATGTGACCATAAAATAAACCAAATTGGAACGTCCCCCTAAAATCATATAATGAACCTTGAACTGCAGCTCTTTCATAACCAAAAGAGGACGTTTTATGTCCCAAATGTTCTGTAAAATTTGGTTTGTAATAAGTGAAGATGCAGAGATCTAGAGAGATCAGGGGCCGTATTCACAAAACATCTTAAGGCTAAAAGTAGCTCCTAAATTGCCGATTTAGGAGAAACTCTTAAAAATAATGGGCGTGTCAGTCCTAATTTTAGGAGTCCTAAATTTTTGCTCTAAGAGTATTCACAAAGCATTTTAGCGCTAAAACTAGCTCCTAAATATGTGAAACGTTAGGAGTAGTCAAGAGGACTCCTAAGTCACTAAGACCAAATCACAATCAGTCCTAATCCACACAAAGACACTGAAAACCATTGAGGGAATAGAGGATAGAGCCTTAGGTGCTGAACATTTTCTTCATAAATGCAATAAAATGCAATGCAATAAAAAAAAATGTAATTTATAGATTTGAATCAATGATGAGATGCCAAAAATTAATCTTTAACAAATAAATAAATAAATAAATAAATATTGTCTGATTACCTGTGGCAGTGGTTTACATGGGTTCACACTTACAAATAATTGAATAGAGTAAAAAAAAAATATATATATATATATATATATATATATATATATATATATATATATATCTCATCTGTGTATTTATTCCTCTTCTCGTGCTGATTAGAAAGACCGTTTGAATGTGTTTCTCCCAAACTTTGTTTATAAAACATAATTTGTCGGTTGAATTCTGCATTCTCTTGAGATGCAGACATCCAAGAGGTGGACAATTAACTGGATAGTTTAATTAGTGACACTTAGCCTACATTTTAAAACCTTTATGGCAAAAATATGTCAACATTTTATTTTGACTGTGGGAACATTTTTATTAAAAAAAACATTTATTTGAATAGGGCAACATTTGTATTTTTAAACCTTTATTTTAATATGGAAACATGACACCTCATTCTACAATATTTCTATGATTAAATCGCTGACTCCTCCACCATCAGCCAATCACTGTGTGTATAGTCCATAGCAACGAGGTCAACCCCGCCCTTACTCTTAGCTTAAGACTTCAGTCTATTCCTTAGTAAAAGTTTGTCTCAGCAGCTTTGTGAATAGGTTTTAAGAGAAAACTCTTAGCTAAGAACTTTTACTGCTATTTAGGAGAACTCTTAGTGGTAAGATAAATGTTTTGTGAATACAGCCCCTGTTATTGTTTAATGTTGTTTGTGTTATCTGTTTTTTATGTGTCACCATTGTGCTGAAGGGTAGCTCCTGTGCTTCAGTCAGTGATGATCCAGAAGCACTGATGTTCTGCTGCATGTTGTTTTATTTAAAGACAGTAACTGTGTAGTTACTGATGCAGTGATACAGCAGTTACATTTAGCTCATGTGTGTGTTTTTGTCAGCTAATGACTTAATGCAAGAGATTTGCATTTTAAAGAAAAGGTTTCAAAATATTAATTATGAAAATACCTGTATAGAGCTTTAAGTGAAAATAGTTTTTGTTTGAACAGCCACTTTTATTAGTCAAGTTTTTGAAAAGGGCAGCGGGGACGTTCTGAGAACATTTCCAAATAAAGTATGGTTCCCTAAACGTTCAGAGAATGTCTTGAATGTTCCCTGAAGGTCCACCAAATAATGTCCCCCAAAACTTAAAAGAACTCCACATCGTGACCATCTGTGAACATAATGGGAACGTTACTCAACACCAGTGGGGACGTCCTGAGAATGTTCTGGGAACGTAAAATTTCTAGCGGGGTAGTGATTTAGGAGTCCTCTTGACTACTCCTATTGTTTCACAGACTTAGGAGCTAGTTTTAGCGCTAAAATGCTTTGTGAAATACTCTTAGAGCAAAAATTTAGGAGTCCTAAAATTAGGACTGACACGCCCATTATTTTTAAGAGTTTCTCCTAAATTGGCAAGTTAGGAGCTACTTTTAGCCTTAAGATGTTTTGTGAATACGGCCCCAGACACTTTGCATCACAGAAATACATTTTATTTTAAAGAATATAATAGAATACCATTATTTTAAATTGTAATAATATTTCATAGTATTGCTGTTTATGATGAGGTGAGACATTATTACAGAGGTTTTTTTTCACAGCCTACCTGACTGAAAGGCCTCATTAATATGCAAGTCATTTCAGGTCATTATTATGTGAATTCTTTTGTCTTCTCAGGTGTAAATGGCCCATTATACATGCAGATTCACGCCTCCACGCATACTGTGTTTCTTGACAAAAAGTGTCTTACAAAAACTAAATCAATATATTGTTTTATATGAAGGCAGCATAATTTTTTACATAATTCTGAAGCAAAAACTCTAGTCTACAACCTCCAATACCCAAAAGTCTTGTGAACACAGATTTAATATACTTTTTTTGGCCTTATTTCAGTGACTTAAGGGCACCTTTTGCAAAATTCACTTTTACATGTTTTTTCAATAACCACAGTGGTTTTTTTACATAAACATTATTCCTTCAAAAATACAAACATGTACATACATGTTCCTCACATATTATTGTAGCCTAGTTTGTGCTGATTACAGTGTAATGACACTTTTGTCATTTATATGTTTATGAACAACTGAAAAAAGCACAAATGTCAGGGCATGTCAAAACTTCTCCAAGCCCCAAATCAGCCTCAGACTCCAGAGGGTTAATGCACAAACTTGAAACAGAAGATGTTACCCTTTCCTCATGTACACCTTCATTGGGGACACCCAAGACCAATTTACATCTTGAGCATTTTTTCAACATAAACATTATTCCTTCAAAAATACAAACATGACAATGAGGATATGCATTCTCCCAAGGTGAAAAACCTTCTGTGGACATGTATTGCACTCAGTCTTAACACTCTTGAGCGCCTGTGGAGGATTCTGTAGAGAAGAGTTGAGCAACATTAGAGATCAGGGCATTTAAGGAGCTCATCATCCAGGAGTTAAACAGGACAGAACTTGTACACTCCGTGCCAAGAAGGGTCAGAGCAGTATATTCAAAATTATGGAGGGCATACTAAGTGCTAGAATATTATACATTTGTTGAATTAAATCTAGAGTGTACTCATTTCTGCAATCCTTAATTTAAACAATATTGGCTAATTTACTTATTTTATGGCTATTAATGACATATATTTCTCAGTTTTTATTATGTATATGTTTAATACATTTTAGATTTGCTTCATCCGGCGAACTTTTCCTAACAAATATAAATGAGTCCAGGTAACATGGGGAAGGTGTAAACATTGTTCATTTACATCTATTACCAACAATGTAACAGTACAAAGCGGGTTGAAAATTGGCAAACTTACACTTTAAGTTGACACATCAAGAGGGTCTTTCCAACTGGTTAGCTCAGTTTTTTGAGGGGCACACCAATCACTTCTCTCTTTAGTTTCACTGTTTCTGACATATTGTTAGGGAATAGGTTTCCTCCCTTAATAGTTCCTATATGAAATAAAAAGGAAAAACTTTTTTTTGGTAATGGTGATTTATAACAGTTCAGCACAACTATATAGCACTAGTCTAGTGTGTGTGTGTGTGTGTTTGGCCAGGGCTGGTCTGGGACTGGATGATGGAGGGGTGGGGGTGGAGAGGGACATGCACCACTGCCGCTGATTGAGCAGGTACAGAAGCACCCGGTCACCTTCAGTATAGACATTAGAATAGTCTTATTTTAAACAGCAGGAGACACTGATGAGTGAATTGGCAAATGAAGATAGTCTGGGGTTAAAAGACATAGGCTGAAGACTGTAAGGGCTGAAGGTGACATTTAGCATAGGACTATGAATTTTTTTTTCCATTAAGAATCAAGAATCAATCAGTATGGGCTTAAGTGTCCAAATACATTTTGGAACCACTGTATAATTATGTTAATGGTAATCCATCCATTCATAAATTATGTTGTCTAACTTGCTACTTCATGTACATTATCTGCGCACATTATTAGCCAACAAGCTAAATCTGGCTGTTGTGTATGTTGTGTAGGGGTAGTGCAGGGCGATAGAAAATACAGTTTGTACAGTATAAAAACCATAACTATGGAATGTCCCCACAATTCACAAAAACAAACGTGTGTGTGTGTGTGTGTGTGTGTGTAGTGTTGAATGTACCTGAAGGAGGCCTGTGCTGAATCACTGAGCAGAGTGTCAAACTCCTGCCGCTCTCATCACATACTCCCAATAATCTGACAAATTTAAGCTTAGTGAAATTATAACTAAAAGATATTTATTACATTGGGAAAAACCTGTAAAATGATTACCAAGAGAAATAGGGAAAGTGAACTATTACTTAATAATTTCCCCATTTTTCATCTTCTCATAGTGACGAAATAACAAAATAACTGCAAGATAACATTCACTCAATCCAAAGTAGTAAAATTATATAAATTTCTTCCTAATGGACCCCATGTTTGGTCTTTGCAAAGGAAGCTATTACAGCACACAAGATAATGTAAAATAGTGTTTTCAGGTTATATGCATCACTCTGGAATTCTCTTGCAAAAAAAAAAGTATGTCAAATTACTGCATTTCATCTGATGTGACCTTCTTTTTCATATACTTAAGATTACTGTGTCTGCCTGCTATTTAAAGCCATTACATGATGTACTGTATAGCTCTGAGCACCTGAAGTATTTCTCAGCCCAGAAACTGATCCTTTATTTCAAAGAGGTGACGATTTAAAGATTTGCATTTCTTCAGGTATCATGAATCATTCTGCTTCTCTTGCTGAAGTCAAGTGAATAGATAAAATGTATATTGGAAATTAACAGCACTGCAGTATTTCAGTTTGTCTTACGAATGTGAAAAACGATAGCACAGTTAAAAAAAAAATCAATTACATTCTACAGTATAGTTCACCACCTACAGTATGAAGAAAATCATGGTATTTCACATGCAACACATATCTTAAAGGGACAGCAGGAAAATTGTAAGAGTCAGAAAAGGGATGAGAAATGGTCAAACTTTTTTGTGCAACAAAAATCTTCAATAAGATTATACGTGGACTTTAAAGAGAGGAACTCAATTATACACGTTTGTAAAGGGTTTCATGCTAATCAGAGATTCTATTTGGCATGTGATGGTTCATTTTTAGTGCCAGAAGTGTCTGAGGAACTCTCAGAATCAAGAATTCCAAAGATGCATAGGACGTCATCTGATAGTTTGTTTTTCATTGCCCAGTTGTATATCTTTTTTTTGTTAAAAAAATACCTTTTTTTTCTGCTTTTGAATGAAGCAATGGCTATTGTAAAACCGGAGAAAGCGACTTTGCCCAGGGCATATTTTACCTGCAAATCAAGACAAAATTAGTCATTACATTTGAACTGAAAATAATGACAGTTTTTAGATAATAATGACAGGTTTTTTTTTTTTTTTTTTTTTGATTGTTTGGTTTGTTTGTTGTTTATTGTTAAAATTTTTCATGACAAATTAAGCAAACATGTAATGTTTTAAGTATTATTTTTGTGTACTTTTGTGGATTTTGATGGTTCTTCTAAATTTGACCCTAAATTTAACTTGTTAAATCGTGAAAATGTGTGACTGATCGATTGATTGATTGATGTAAAAATGTTTCTATGCGATTCATTGACACAAAAATGTAACACATGTATTCAGTGTATAGAAGTGCATGCAAACATTAGATTTGTTACATCTCTACATTCTAAGCACGTGGGCTTCTTTTTGAAAACGTACTTTGCTTTTAGGTTTGTTTCATAAGTGGAGTAGCCGTCACAAATAAAGGCTTTTTTATTTATTACCTGAACTTTGAAGACTGCCTTGGATGTTTTCTTTTGTTATAGTCTGTGACTCTCCAAAGAAACCTGACCTTCCTTGCTATAAAATGAAGAAAAACATAAGTGCCTACACACGAGTGTAACAGAAGTTCTGTTTCAAAACCTGAGCTGCCTATCTAGACAGCATTTCAGAATTTCAAGGCATCATAGACGTGCTCCCAATGTGAAGACTGTTCCAAAAGGTAGGCAGTAACCTTATATTGCCGTCTATGATACCTTATTTAGGCCATAATCTAAGGCACAATCGCATACAACTTTTTCTTTTCACTTTAGGCTATATTCACACTGTGTTTTTGGGACTGACAACTACATTTACTTACAGGTGCGAGTCTCGAAATGTCCCATTCACACAGCAACTTACAGTAGTGTCTTGAATACTGTATGAATGTGCAATGGGAGTCAAACCCATATTCTCTTTCCAGTAACCATATTAGTGACAGTGACCAAAGTAATATCAAAGATGGCGATGTCCATAAAACTGAAAAGTCTCATCACTTTTGATACAACAAGAGTCTCTGCGCTGCACGAACGCATGTCTATCGTGTGTTGCGGGTTTTCGCATGTGGTTTAGGTAACAGTGATGAGCTTTGTGTCATCTGATGGTTTTAGATCCAGTCACTGTTCTCCCCTGAACCTGCTCTGCTTTCCAGGACTCTTGTCATTGAGTGATGAGAATTTTAAATTTTATGGACGTCGGCATCTTTGATATTACTTTGATCACTGGCGCTATGGTTACGGGTAAGAGAATACGGGTTTGACTCCTGTTGCACGTTCATACAGACAGTATTCAAGACACTAATGCGGTTGTAAATCCCAAAACCTGAACATAGCAGGGATGGAAAGTAACTTTTTTGTTAATTTGTTAATTTTTTGTCCACAGTGGCCGGTGGATTTCAAAATCTACCAGCCACTCAATGTTTTTACCAGCCACTTTCCTGTTTTTAACCGACAATGTGTATCTGCATGTGAAAATTAATACTACAAGATCTACAATACTTAAGCAGTTTATTTAATCTCAAGTCTCAATGAAATACTGACATTTTCTCTTTCTCTCTTATACACACACAAACCATGAACTGATATACATTTCAGTACTGTTCGTTCAAAGTGAATGACAAGTTGCGGCAACCAATCGGAATCCTCTCAAGCGAGGACCTGTACATTCCGACTGGTTGCCACCGAACCGCGTCATAGCTCATTACCATAAAGTTGACCTGACTTCAACTCTCATGCCCTGCGTTCCAATGTCCATACTATCCATCCTAAATAGTATGTGAGTTTAAAATAAGTGTGTCCCAAAGCATAGTATGTTGAAAAGAGTATGCCAAAAGTCCCCGGATGGTCTACTATTTCCGGTAGATTTTCGAAGTGTGGATCCGTGCACACTATAAAGGCTAATATTGCCCACAACCCATTGCGCGTTGGACGAGGATTCAGTTCAGAACTACAAACACGAGTGAAAAGTGTTAAAAAACTACAAAACATGGCGGATACGCGCGATCGACGCTGAGAGGTTTGAGTGACTAATAATCAGTTTAACCTGATAGAAAATATATATTTCATGTTATCCGTGTTATTTTTCATCTGCAAATACCAATGTGGACTTTTATAAAGATCCGAATGGCCATTAACTTTTAAATGCATCATTATGCATTAATATGAGGAGAGTTCTCCACATGAAAGACTCGCGACTGCATATCAACATGCTGCATTTCTCTCCGATACGGTAGGAAATTAAGTAAATGAAGTGTGGAGGATGTAAGATGATTGACAGGCCAGTTTACGGTGACAGGATGCGACAGAGAGAAAAGACGCGATTGTATGACGTGTTAGTATGTCCCAAAGCTTGTCTACTCTTTTGCTACACACTCAAAAGTAAGTACTTTTTGTTCACAGAAAGAGTACATACTTTTAGGGCGTAGTATAAGTAGGCGAATTGGGACGCAGCACTCGACTCTCTCAACGTCCAGGACGCGCCGCGCCGCTCTCGCCGGAGCTCGCCGCCGGCTCGCATTGAAAATGAATGACTTCCTGCCACTTTGACGCTCTCGCCGCCGGCGGTGTGAACACAACGCGTGCGATGTAACGCCACATTTTTTTTTTTTTTAAGGTGTGCCTCCTCTAAAAGTGTCCGCCGTCCAGGTGAAACAGTATGCTATTTTTATTTACCCGCCACGGTGGCCGGTAGGTGAAGCGAGTTTACCCGCCACAACACAAAATCACCCGCATTTGGCTGGTGGCGGGTGCTAATTTCAATCCCTGGAACATAGCCTAGTTGTCCAGTTCAGTTCACTGCAAGTGTTTTTTTCTGAAAATGCAGTTGTGAGTCCTGAAAATTTACAGGTGTGAGTTTGTTTATGGAATGCGTAAATAAACGTACTGTGTGTGAACGTAACCATATTAAGGACTCAAATAAAGGACTGACAACTATATTCTGTTGCTGTTTAGACATGGCCTCATTCACTTATGATGTTCCACTCCAATTCCCTCAGAAGACAGCTGCTTATCTAGACTGTAGACAGCAAGGCAGCTCACTGGGCTTTGGAACAGAACCAGAGTATATACTTGACACTCTTGTAGTTCCATGCCAAGTCTACATTGTCTGCACAATGTTGTACCAACTGTTAAAGAGAGAAATTCCTCATTAAATTACCACAAAATGCTGCAGGAAAGCTGGCGGTTCTGCTGATTCCATCAGGTTCAGCTATTCACTCTTGTGAACGAAGCCTGAGGTTTGTCTTTGATTTGACGCTCTTGTGACAGTAGCATCACCTGGGAGCCGTCCCCGGGGTGATGCCTGCAGGATGTAATGTGTTTTTTGCCAGGGTGAAAAATGGCATTGTCTCTTTTCAATTTGGGAGCCCGGTCCCTGGCGAGGGGGCTCGTGCCGGCTGTGAGAAATGAGTACCTCCGGGTGCTGTGTTTGGCCTTTGGAGGAACATCAGAGCAGAGAAAGCGGTGAGCTGAAGACATCTGCTTTACCTCTGTCATGGATTATTTCGCTGACATTTAAAAATGTTCTGGGTCAATCTTGCATTTATTTAATTTACTCTGAATTGTTGAGGAAAGAGTTTTAAAATCATGGCAACATGATACTGTTTACTTTCTCTCATAAGAAAGATTTGTAAGTCTCTTATGCTCAACAAGGCTGCATTCGTTTGGTCAAAAATACTGTAAAAACAGTAATATTGTGAAACACCGTTACAATTTAAAATAAGTCTTATCTATTTTAATATATATTAAAACGTAATTTATCATGTAATTGGCAAAGCTGAATTTTCAGTACCCATTATGCCATGGGGTATTGAATGTATGCTGTTTTGATGCTGAAGAAAAAGTTCTTATTATTAATGGTGAAAATAATTGTTCTATTCTTTTTTTCTTTTCTTTTATTTTCTTTTCTTTTAAATTGTGATGAAAAAATCAGAATTTTTTGATGAATAGAAATTTCAAAAGTTTTTTCAATAGATATTTTTTTTGTAACATTGTAAAACCTTTGATCAATTTAAAGGGATAATTGACCCAAAAATGAAACATTTGTCATCATTTACTCACCCTTGTTGTTCCAAACCGTGAGTTTCTTTCTTCTGTTGAACACAAAATGTTCATTTTTGGGTGAACTATCCCTTTAATGCATCCTTGCTGAATAAAAGTATTTATTTCTTAAAAAAAAAAACAAAAAAAAACGTACTGACCCCAAACAGTATCTCTATATTAGAAGCCAGAGGTCTGTCTGTTATATATACAGTAATTCCTGTTTTGCACTAGAATTAGACTTAGCTCTTGCACTAGCCGGCATGTTGGGTCGGAGATATATATCTTTGTTTGTCATCTGAATCATCTCAGCTTTGTAGACACTCTCTCTGTTTACTCCACTCTCCGGGACTAAATATGCCAGAAACAACAAAGCCACTGATGTATTTGGAGTCGTTTACAAAAGGTAAACATTGACCCGCTGGCTGCTCTTCTGACCAACTAATGGACTAGTAAAAATGCACAGTGGCCCAAGCCCTACTGCAAAGTCTTAAATTTACATGATTTTACAAGAACATCTTACAAGTGTTTTTTTTTTTTTTTCACCAATATTGTGGCTCTTGGGTTGACTCTGAACATTTTGCATCTGTAACTTTTCTCCACAGAGTTGAAGCAAGAGCTATTAGTCATGAAGTTTACAGAAATGTCACTCTGACCATCTGTTTGTCCTTAAAGTCATTTATTCTACTCCTGCTGAAGGTAGATAAATTACACTTTACAGCTGCCACTAGCTTCATGTTTACATTTTTTGGGAAAGTAAATAAGTAATGAGCATTTGTAATTTATTATGCTTAGAGGCACTTAGAGTGAAAACTGAGTTTTTTCCTAAGCATAATGACATCTCTAATTCTCCCACAAAACAATTGTCAAAAACTGCCAACTGTTATTTTTTTTATGCCTCATTACAATGTGCAAACAAAAACGCTCAGTATTGTTCCTTTGTTTCTGTCGAACTAAAGAGCTTTTGTTGCATGAATCAATATTTATTTTGCAGTGAAGTAGTGCTCTAATTGAATGATTCACTATTTAATTAGTTAATTGACGTGATGCTAGCAAACGAGCATCTAAGTGCATCTGGGTAATAGCGGATGTTATGGGAAGGTGACAGCATTGAAATTGCAATGAGCCCATAACAGCACAGGTGCTTTGGACTCATTTGATGCACTTGATGTCAGTCAGAATAACACGGTGACCGTGCTTCAAA